>NW_027227403.1:0-85834 GCF_037783145.1 Equus przewalskii | reverse complement strand
GTTCTCTTGCAGCGTACCAGGAACATCTCTTCCAAAGGCCTGTGAAACGCAGTTTCTTTGCAGGCCTGATCTGGCTGAAGTAGGACTTCTGCTCTCGGTGTGCTACATTGCCCTAGAGCTGAAAGGCACAACGTGCAGGCTTCTTTCCAAAGGGCGAGTTGGGCCCCACAGCATCTTGCGTCCAGCTCTATGGGAAGCTAAGAAACAACTCGCTCTGCACAGTGCTCTTACAGCCTACCGGGAACATCTCTTTCAAAGGCCTGTGAAACGCAGTTTCTTTGCAGGCCTGATCTGGCAGAGTAGGACTTCTGCTCTGGGTGTGCTACATTGCCCTAGAGCTGAAAGGCACAACGTGCAGGCTTCTTTCCAAAGGGCGAGTTGGTCCCCACAGCCTCTTGCTTCCAGCTCTTAGGGAAGCTAAGAAACAACTCGCTCTGCACAGTGCTCTTACAGCCTACCGGGAACATCTCTTCCAAAGGCCTGTGAAACGCAGTTTCTTTGCAGGCCTGATCTGGCAGAGTAGGACTTCTGCTCTGGGTGTGCTACATTGCCCTAGACCTGAAAGGCACAACGTGCAGGCCTCTTTGCAAAGGGCGAGTTGGGCCCCACAGCATCTTGCTTCCAGCTCTTTGGGAAGCTAAGAAACAACTCGCTCTGCACAGTGCTCTTACAGCCTACAGGGAACATCTCTTCCAAAGGCCTGTGAAACGCAGTTTCTTTGCAGGCCTGATCTGGCTGAAGTAGGACTTCTGCTCTGGGTGTGCCACATTGCCCTAGAGCTGAAAGGCACAACGTGCAGGCTTCTTTCCAAAGGGCGAGTTGGGCCCCACAGCATCTTGCTTCCAGCTCTTTGGGAAGCTAAGAAACAACTCGCTCTGCACAGTGCTCTTACAGCCTACCGGGAACATCTCTTCCAAAGGCCTGTGAAACGCAGTTTCTTTGCAGGCCTGATCTGGCTGAAGTAGGACTTCTGCTCTGGGTGTGCTACATTGCCCTAGAGCTGAAAGGCACAACGTGCAGGCTTCTTTCCAAAGGGCGAGTTGGGCCCCACAGCATCTTGCTTCCAGCTCTTTGGGAAGCTAAGATACAACACGCTCTGCACAGTGCTCTTACAGCCTACCGGGAACATCTCTTCAAAAGGCCTGTGAAACGCAGTTTCTTTGCAGGCCTGATCTGGCTGAAGTAGGACTTCTGCTCTGGGTGTGCTACATTGCCCTAGAGCTGAAAGGCACAACGTGCAGGCTTCTTTCCAAAGGGCGAGTTGGGCCCCACAGCATCTTGCTTCCAGCTCTTTGGGAAGCTAAGAAACAACTCGCTCTGCACAGTGCTCTTGCAGCCTACCGGGAACATCTCTTCCAAAGGCCTGTGAAACGCAGTTTCTTTGCAGGCCCGATCTGGCAGAACTAGGACTTCTGCTCTGGGTGTGCTACATTGCCCTAGAGCTGAAAGGCACAACGTGCAGGCTTCTTTCCAAAGGGCGAGTAGGCCCCCACATCATCTTGCTTCCAGCTCTTTGGGAAGCTAAGAAACAACTCGCTCTGCACAGTGCTCTTACAGCCTACCGGGAACATCTCTTCCAAAGGCCTGTGAAACGCAGTTTCTTGGCAGGCCTGATCTGGCTGAGGTAGGACTTCTGCTCTCGGAGTTCTACTTTGCCCTAGAGCTGAAAGGCACAACGTGCAGGCTTCTTTCCAAAGGGCGAATTTGTCCCCACAGCATCTTGCTTCCAGCTCTTTGGGAAGCTAAGAAACAACTCGCTCTGCACAGTGCTCTTACAGCCTACCGGGAACATCTCTTCCAAAGGCCTGTGAAACGCAGTTTCTTTGCACGCCTCATCTGGCAGAAGTAGGACTTCTGCTCTGGGTGTGCTACATTGTCCTAGAGCTGAAAGGCACAACGTGCAGGCTTCTTTCCAAAGGGCGTGTTGGGCCCCACAGCATCTTGCTTCCAGCTCTTTGGGAAGCTAAGAAACAACTCGCTCTGCACAGTGCTCTTACAGCCTACCGTGAACATCTCTTCCAAAGGCCTGTGAAACGCAGTTTCTTTGCAGGCCTGATCTGGCTGAGGTAGGACTTCTGCTCTGGGTGTGCTACATTGCCCTAGAGCTGAAAGGCACAACGTGCAGGCTTCTTTCCAAAGAGTGAGTTGGGCCCCACAGCATCTTGCTTCCAGCTCTTTGGGAAGCTAAGAAACAACTCGCTCTGCACAGTGCTCTTACAGCCTACCGGGAACATCTCTTCCAAAGGCCTGTGAAAGGCAGTTTCTTTGCAGGCCTGATCTGGCTGAAGTAGGACTTCTGCTCTGGGTGTGCTACATTGCCCTAGAGCTGAAAGGCACAACGTGCAGGCTTCTTTCCAAAGGGCGAGTTGGGCCCCACAGCATCTTGCTTCCAGCTCTTTGGGAAGCTAAGAAACAACTCGCTCTGCACAGTGCTCTTACAGCCTAGTGGGAACATGTCTTCCAAAGGCCTGTGAAACGCAGTTTCTTTGCAGGCCTGATCTGGCTGAAGTAGGACTTCTGCTCTGGGTGTGCTACATTGCCCTAGAGCTGAAAGGCACAACGTGCAGGCTTCTTTCCAAAGGGCGAGTTGGGCCCCACAGCATCTTGCTTCCAGCTCTTTGGGAAGCTAAGAAACAACTCGCTCTGCACAGTGCTCTTACAGCCTACCGGGAACATCTCTTCCAAAGGCCTGTGAAACGCAGTTTCTTTGCAGGCCTGATCTGGCTGAAGTAGGACTTCTGCTCTGGGTGTGCTACATTGCCCTAGAGCTGAAAGGCACAACGTGCCGGCTTCTTTCCAAAGGGCGAGTTGGGCCCCACAGCATCTTGCTTCCAGCTCTTTGGGAAGCTAAGAAACAACTCGCTATGCACAGTGCTCTTACAGCCTACCGGCAACATCTCTTCCAAAGGCCTGTGAAACGCAGTTTCTTTGCAGGCCTGATCTGGCTGAAGTAGGACTTCTGCTCTGGGTGTGCTACATTTCCCTAGAGCTGAAAGGCACAACGTGCAGGCTTCTTTCCAAAGGGTGAGTTGGGCCCCACAGCATCTTGCTTCCAGCTCTTTGGGAAGCTAAGAAACAACTCGCTCTGCACAGTGCTCTTACAGTCTAGTGGGAACATGTCTTCCAAAGGCCTGTGAAACGCAGTTTCTTTGCAGGCCTGATCTGGCTGAAGTAGGACTTCTGCTCTGGGTGTGCTACATTGCCCTAGAGCTGAAAGGCACAACGTGCAGGCTTCTTTCCAAAGGGCGAGTTGGGCCCCACAGCATCTTGCTTCCAGCTCTTTGGGAAGCTAAGAAACAACTCGCTCTGCACAGTGCTCTTACAGCCTAGTGGGAACATGTTTCCAAAGGCCTGTGAAACGCAGTTTCTTTGCAGGCCTGATCTGGCTGAAGTAGGACTTCTGCTCTGGGTGTGCTACATTGCCCTAGAGCTGAAAGGCACAACGTGCAGGCTTCTTTCCAAAGGGCGAGTTGGGCCCCACAGCATCTTGCTTCCAGCTCTTTGGGAAGCTAAGAAACAACTCGCTCTGCACAGTGCTCTTACAGCCTACCGGGAACATCTCTTCCAAAGGCCTGTGAAACGCAGTTTCTTTGCAGGCCTGATCTGGCTGAAGTAGGACTTCTGCTCTGGGTGTGCTACATTGCCCTAGAGCTGAAAGGCACAACGTGCAGGCTTCTTTCCAAAGGGCGAGTTGGGCCCCACAGCATCTTGCTTCCAGCTCTTTGGGAAGCTAAGAAACAACTCGCTCTGCACAGTTCTCTTGGAGCGTACCCGGAACATCTCTTCCAAAGGCCTGTGAAACGCAGTTTCTTTGCAGGCCTGATCTGGCTGAAGTAGGACTTCTGCTCTGGGTGTGCTACATTGCCCTAGAGCTGAAAGGCACAACGTGCAGGCTTCTTTCCAAAGGGCGAGTTGGGCCCCACAGCATCTTGCGTCCAGCTCTATGGGAAGCTAAGAAACAACTCGCTCTGCACAGTGCTCTTACAGCCTACCGGGAACATCTCTTCCAAAGGCCTGTGAAACGCAGTTTCTTTACAGGCCTGATCTGGCAGAGTAGGACTTCTGCTCTGGGTGTGCTACATTGCCCTAGAGCTGAAAGGCACAACGTGCAGGCTTCTTTCCAAAGGGCGAGTTGGTCCCCACAGCATCTTGCTTCCAGCTCTTTGGGAAGCTAAGAAACAACTCGCTCTGCACAGTGCTCTTACAGCCTACCGGGAACATCTCTTTCAAAGGCCTGTGAAACGCAGTTTCTTGGCAGGCCTGATCTGGCAGAGTAGGACATCTGCTCTGGGTGTGCTACATTGCCCTAGAGCTGAAAGGCACAACGTGCAGGCTTCTTTCCAAAGGGCGAATTTGTCCCCACAGCATCTTGCTTCCAGCTCTTTGGGAAGCTAAGAAACAACTCGCTCTGCACAGTGCTCTTACAGCCTACCGGGAACATCTCTTCCAAAGGCCTGTGAAACGCAGTTTCTTTGCAGGCCTGATCTGGCTGAAGTAGGACTTCTGCTCTGGGTGTGCTACATTGTCCTAGAGCTGAAAGGCACAATGTGCAGGCTTCTTTCCAAAGGGCGTGTTGGGCCCCACAGCATCTTGCTTCCAGCTCTTTGGGAAGCTAAGAAACAACTCGCTCTGCACAGTGCTCTTACAGCCTACGGGGAACATCTCTTCCAAAGGCCTGTGAAACGCAGTTTCTTTGCAGGCCTGATCTGGCTGAGGTAGGACTTCTGCTCTGGGTGTGCTACATTGCCCTAGAGCTGAAAGGCACAACGTGCAGGCTTCTTTCCAAAGAGTGAGTTGGGCCCCATAGCATCTTGCTTCCAGCTCTTTGGGAAGCTAAGAAACAACTCGCTCTGCACAGTGCTCTTACAGCCTACCGGGAACATCTCTTCCAAAGGCCTGTGAAACGCAGTTTCTTTGCAGGCCTGATCTGGCTGAAGTAGGACTTCTGCTCTGGGTGTGCTACATTGCCCTAGAGCTGAAAGGCACAACGTGCAGGCTCCTTTCCAAAGGGCGAGTTGGGCCCCACAGCATCTTGCTTCCAGCTCTTTGGGAAGCTAAGGAACAACTCGCTCTGCACAGTGCTCTTACAGCCTACCGGGAACATCTCTTCCAAAGGCCTGTGAAACGCAGTTTCTTTGCAGGCCTGATCTGGCTGAAGTAGGACTTCTGCTCTGGGTGTGCCACATTGCCCTAGAGCTGAAAGGCACAACGTGCAGGCTTCTTTCCAAAGGGCGAGTTGGGCCCCACAGCATCTTGCTTCCAGCTCTTTGGGAAGCTAAGAAACAACTCGCTCTGCACAGTGCTCTTACACCCTACCGGGAACATCTCTTCCAAAGGCCTGTGAAACGCAGTTTCTTTGCAGGCCTGATCTGGCTGAAGTAGGACTTCTGCTCTGGGTGTGCTACATTGCCCTAGAGCTGAAAGGCACAACGTGCAGGCTTCTTTCCAAAGGGCGAGTTGGGCCCCACAGCATCTTGCTTCCAGCTCTTTGGGAAGCTAAGAAACAACTCGCTCTGCACAGTGCTCTTACAGCCTACCGGGAACATCTCTTCCAAAGGCCTGTGAAACGCAGTTTCTTTGCAGGCCTGATCTGGCTGAAGTAGGACTTCTGCTCTGGGTGTGCTACATTGCCCTAGAGCTGAAAGGCACAACGTGCAGGCTTCTTTCCAAAGGGCGAGTTGGGCCCCACAGCATCTTGCTTCCAGCTCTTTGGGAAGCTAAGAAACAACTCGCTCTGCACAGTGCTCTTACAGCCTACCGGGAACATCTCTTCCAAAGGCCTGTGAAACGCAGTTTCTTTGCAGGCCTGATCTGGCTGAAGTAGGAATTCTGCTCTGGGTGTGCTACATTGCCCTAGAGCTGAAAGGCACAACGTGCAGGCTTCTTTCCAAAGGGCGAGTTGGGACACACAGCATCTTGCTTCCAGCTCTTTGGGAAGCTAAGAAACAACTCGCTCTGCACAGTGCTCTTACAGCCTACCGGGAACATCTCTTCCAAAGGCCTGTGAAACGCAGTTTCTTTGCAGGCCTGATCTGGCTGAAGTAGGACTTCTGCTCTGGGTGTGCTACTTTGCCCTAGAGCTGAAAGGCACAACGTGCAGGCTTCTTTCCAAAGGGCGAGTTGGGCCCCACAGCATCTTGCTTCCAGCTCTTTGGGAAGCTAAGAAACAAGTCGCTCTGCACAGTGCTCTTGCAGCCTACCGGGAACATCTCTTCCAAAGGCCTGTGAAACGCAGTTTCTTTGCAGGCCCGATCTGGCAGAAGTAGGACTTCTGCTCTGGGTGTGCTACATTGCCCTAGAGCTGAAAGGCACAACGTGCAGGCTTCTTTCCAAAGGGCGAGTTGGCCCCCACATCATCTTGCTTCCAGCTCTTTGGGAATCTAAGAAACAACTCGCTCTGCACAGTGCTCTTACAGCCTACCGGGAACATCTCTTCCAAAGGCCTGTGAAACGCAGTTTCTTGGCAGGCCTGATCTGGCTGAGGTAGGACTTCTGCTCTCGAAGTTCTACTTTGCCCTAGAGCTGAAAGGCACAACGTGCAGGCTTCTTTCCAAAGGGCGAATTTGTCCCCACAGCATCTTGCTTCCAGCTCTTTGGGAAGCTAAGAAACAACTCGCTCTGCACAGTGCTCTTAGAGCCTACCGGGAACATCTCTTCCAAAGGCCTGTGAAACGCAGTTTCTTTGCAGGCCTCATCTGGCAGAAGTAGGACTTCTGCTCTGGGTGTGCTACATTGTCCTAGAGCTGAAAGGCACAATGTGCAGGCTTCTTTCCAAAGGGCGTGTTGGGCCCCACAGCATCTTCCTTCCAGCTCTTTGGGAAGCTAAGAAACAACTCGCTCTGCACAGTGCTCTTACAGCCTACCGGGAACATCTCTTCCAAAGGCCTGTGAAACGCAGTTTCTTTGCAGGCCTGATCTGGCTGAGGTAGGACTTCTGCTCTGGGTGTGCTACATTGCCCTAGAGCTGAAAGGCAGAACGTGCAGGCTTCTTTCCAAAGAGTGAGTTGGGCCCCACAGCATCTTGCTTCCAGCTCTTTGGGAAGCTAAGAAACAACTCGCTCTGCACAGTGCTCTTACAGACTACCGGGAACATCTCTTCCAAAGGCCTGTGAAACGCAGTTTCTTTGCAGGCCTGATCTGGCTGAAGTAGGACTTCTGCTCTGGGTGTGCTACATTGCCCTAGAGCTGAAAGGCACAACGTGCAGGCTCCTTTCCAAAGGGCGAGTTGGGCCCCACAGCATCTTCCTTCCAGCTCTTTGGGAAGCTAAGAAACAACTCGCTCTGCACAGTGCTCTTACAGCCTACCGGGAACATCTCTTCCAAAGGCCTGTGAAACGCAGTTTCTTTGCAGGCCTGATCTGGCTGAAGTAGGACTTCTGCTCTGGGTGTGCCACATTGCCCTAGAGCTGAAAGGCACAACGTGCAGGCTTCTTTCGAAAGGGCGAGTTGGGCCCCACAGCATCTTGCTTCCAGCTCTTTGGGAAGCTAAGAAACAACTCGCTCTGCACAGTGCTCTTACACCCTACCGGGAAAATCTCTTCCAAAGGCCTGTGAAAGGCAGTTTCTTTGCAGGCCTGATCTGGCTGAAGTAGGACTTCTGCTCTGGGTGTGCTACATTGCCCTAGAGCTGAAAGGCACAATGTGCAGGCTTCTTTCCAAAGGGTGAGTTGGGCCCCACAGCATCTTGCTTCCAGCTCTTTGGGAAGCTAAGAAACAACTCGCTCTGCACAGTGCTCTTACAGCCTACCGGGAACATCTCTTCCAAAGGCCTGTGAAACGCAGTTTCTTGGCAGGCCTGATCTGGCTGAAGTAGGACTTCTGCTCTGGGTGTGCCACATTGCCCTAGAGCTGAAAGGCACAACGTGCAGGCTTCTTTCGAAAGGGCGAGTTGGGCCCCACAGCATCTTGCTTCCAGCTCTTTGGGAAGCTAAGAAACAACTCGCTCTGCACAGTGCTCTTACAGCCTACCGGGAACATCTCTTCCAAAGGCCTGTGAAACGCAGTTTCTTTGCAGGCCTGATTTGGCTGAAGTAGGACTTCTGCTCTGGGTGTGCTACATTGCCCTAGAGCTGAAAGGCACAACGTGCAGGCTTCTTTGCAAAGGGCGAGTTGGGCCCCACAGCATCTTGCTTCCAGCTCTTTGGGAAGCTAAGAAACAACTCGCTCTGCACAGTGCTCTTACAGCCTACCGGGAACATCTCTTCCAAAGGCCTGTGAAACGCAGTTTCTTTGCAGGCCTGATCTGGCTGAAGTAGGACTTCTGCTCTGGGTGTGCCACATTGCCCTAGAGCTGATAGGCACAACGTGCAGGGTTCTTTCCAAATGGCGAGTTGGGCCCCACAGCATCTTGCTTCCAGCTCTTTGGGAAGCTAAGAAACAACTCGCTCTGCACAGTGCTCTTACAGCCTACCGGGAAGATCTCTTCCAAAGGCCTGTGAAACGCAGTTTCTTTGCAGGCCTGATCTGGCTGAAGTAGGACTTCTGCTCTGGGTGTGCTACATTGCCCTAGAGCTGAAAGGCACAACGTGCAGGCTTCTTTGCAAAGGGCGAGTTGGGACACACAGCATCTTGCTTCCAGCTCTTTGGGAAGCTAAGAAACAACTCGCTCTGCACAGTGCTCTTACAGCCTACCGGGAACATCTCTTCCAAAGGCCTGTGAAACGCAGTTTCTTTGCAGGCCTGATCTGGCTGAAGTAGGACTTCTGCTCTGGGTGTGCTACATTGCCCTAGAGCTGAAAGGCACAACGTGCAGGCTTCTTTCCAAAGGGCGAGTTGGGCCCCACAGCATCTTGCTTCCAGCTCTTTGGGAAGCTAAGAAACAACTCGCTCTGCACAGTGCTCTTACAGCCTACCGGGAACATCTCTTCCAAAGGCCTGTGAAACGCAGTTTCTTTGCAGGCCTGATCTGACTGAAGTAGGACTTCTGCTCTGGGTGTGCTACATTGCCCTAGAGCTGAAAGGCACAACGTGCCGGCTTCTTTCAAAAGGGCGAGTTGGGACCCACAGCATCTTGCTTCCAGCTCTTTGGGAAGCTAAGAAACAACTGGCACTGCACAGTGCTCTTACAGCCTACCGGGAACATCTCTTCCAAAGCCCTGTGAAACGCAGTTTCTTTGCAGGCCTGATCTGGCTGAAGTAGGACTTCTTCTCTGGGTGTGCCACATTGCCCTAGAGCTGAAAGGCACAACGTGCCAGCCTCTTTCCAAAGGGCGAGTTGGGCCCCACAGCATCTTGCTTCCAGCTCTTTGGGAAGCTAAGAAACAACTCGCTCTGCACAGTGCTCTTACAGCCTACCGGGAACATCTCTTCCAAAGGCCTGTGAAACGCAGTTTCTTTGCAGGCCTGATCTGGCAGAAGTAGGACTTCTGCTCTGGGTGTGCTACATTGCCCTAGAGCCGAAAGGCACAACGTGCAGGCTTCTTTCCAAAGGGCGAGTTGGGCCCCACAGCATCTTGCTTCCAGCTCTTTGGGAAGCTAAGAAACAACTCGCTCTGCACAGTGCTCTTACAGCCTACCGGGAACAACTCTTCCAAAGGCCTGTGAAACGCAGTTTCTTGGCAGGCCTGATCTGGCTGAAGTAGGACTTCTGCTCTGCGTGTGCTACATTGCCCTAGAGCTGAAAGGCACAACGTGCAGGCTTCTTTCCAAAGGGCGAGTTGGGACCCACAGCATCTTGCTTCCAGCTCTTTGGGAAGCTAAGAAACAACTCGCTCTGCACAGTGCTCTTACAGCCTACCGGGAACATCTCTTCCAATGGCCTGTGAAACGCAGTTTCTTTGCAGGCCTGATCTGGCTGAAGTAGGACTTCTGCTCTGGGTTTGCTACTTTGCCCTAGAGTTGAAAGGCACAACGTGCAGGCTTCTTTCCAAAGGGCGAGTTGGGCTCCACAGCATCTTGCTTCCAGCTCTTTGGGAAGCTAAGAAACAAGTCGCTCTGCACAGTGCTCTTGCAGCCTACCGGGAACATCTCTTCCAAAGGCCTGTGAAACGCAGTTTCTTTGCAGGCCCGATCTGGCTCAAGTAGGACTTCTGCTCTGGGTGTGCTACATTGCCCTAGAGCTGAAAGGCACAACGTGCAGGCTTCTTTCCAAAGGGCGAGTTGGCCCCCACATCTTCTTGCTTCCAGCTCTTTGGGAATCTAAGAAACAACTCGCTCTGCA
The DNA here is from genome assembly GCF_037783145.1 of Equus przewalskii. NCBI lineage: Eukaryota > Metazoa > Chordata > Mammalia > Perissodactyla > Equidae > Equus > Equus przewalskii. The sequence goes on along the minus strand of NW_027227403.1, from coordinate 75,675 downwards.
CAGTGCTCTTACAGCCTACCGGGAACATCTCTTCCAAAGGCCTGTGAAACGCAGTTTCTTGGCAGGCCTGATCTGGCTGAGGTAGGACTTCTGCTCTCGAAGTTCTACTTTGCCCTAGAGCTGAAAGGCACAACGTGCAGGCTTCTTTCCAAAGGGCGAATTTGTCCCCACAGCATCTTGCTTCCAGCTCTTTGGGAAGCTAAGAAACAACTCGCTCTGCACAGTGCTCTTAGAGCCTACCGGGAACATCTCTTCCAAAGGCCTGTGAAACGCAGTTTCTTTGCAGGCCTCATCTGGCAGAAGTAGGACTTCTGCTCTGGGTGTGCTACATTGTCCTAGAGCTGAAAGGCACAATGTGCAGGCTTCTTTCCAAAGGGCGTGTTGGGCCCCACAGCATCTTGCTTCCAGCTCTTTGGGAAGCTAAGAAACAACTCGCTCTGCACAGTGCTCTTACAGCCTACCGGGAACATCTCTTCCAAAGGCCTGTGAAACGCAGTTTCTTTGCAGGCCTGATCTGGCTGAGGTAGGACTTCTGCTCTGGGTGTGCTACATTGCCCTAGAGCTGAAAGGCAGAACGTGCAGGCTTCTTTCCAAAGAGTGAGTTGGGCCCCACAGCATCTTGCTTCCAGCTCTTTGGGAAGCTAAGAAACAACTCGCTCTGCACAGTGCTCTTACAGACTACCGGGAACATCTCTTCCAAAGGCCTGTGAAACGCAGTTTCTTTGCAGGCCTGATCTGGCTGAAGTAGGACTTCTGCTCTGGGTGTGCTACATTGCCCTAGAGCTGAAAGGCACAACGTGCAGGCTCCTTTCCAAAGGGCGAGTTGGGCCCCACAGCATCTTCCTTCCAGCTCTTTGGGAAGCTAAGGAACAACTCGCTCTGCACAGTGCTCTTACAGCCTACCGGGAACATCTCTTCCAAAGGCCTGTGAAACGCAGTTTCTTTGCAGGCCTGATCTGGCTGAAGTAGGACTTCTGCTCTGGGTGTGCCACATTGCCCTAGAGCTGAAAGGCACAACGTGCAGGCTTCTTTCGAAAGGGCGAGTTGGGCCCCACAGCATCTTGCTTCCAGCTCTTTGGGAAGCTAAGAAACAACTCGCTCTGCACAGTGCTCTTACACCCTACCGGGAACATCTCTTCCAAAGGCCTGTGAAAGGCAGTTTCTTTGCAGGCCTGATCTGGCTGAAGTAGGACTTCTGCTCTGGGTGTGCTACATTGCCCTAGAGCTGAAAGGCACAATGTGCAGGCTTCTTTCCAAAGGGTGAGTTGGGCCCCACAGCATCTTGCTTCCAGCTCTTTGGGAAGCTAAGAAACAACTCGCTCTGCACAGTGCTCTTACAGCCTACCGGGAACATCTCTTCCAAAGGCCTGTGAAACGCAGTTTCTTGGCAGGCCTGATCTGGCTGAAGTAGGACTTCTGCTCTGGGTGTGCCACATTGCCCTAGAGCTGAAAGGCACAACGTGCAGGCTTCTTTCCAAAGGGCGAGTTGGGCCCCACAGCATCTTGCTTCCAGCTCTTTGGGAAGCTAAGAAACAACTCGCTCTGCACAGTGCTCTTACAGCCTACCGGGAACATCTCTTCCAAAGGCCTGTGAAACGCAGTTTCTTTGCAGGCCTGATCTGGCTGAAGTAGGACTTCTGCTCTGGGTGTGCTACATTGCCCTAGAGCTGAAAGGCACAACGTGCAGGCTTCTTTCCAAAGGGCGAGTTGGGCCCCACAGCATCTTGCTTCCAGCTCTTTGGGAAGCTAAGAAACAACTCGCTCTGCACAGTGCTCTTACAGCCTACCGGGAACATCTCTTCCAAAGGCCTGTGAAACGCAGTTTCTTTGCAGGCCTGATCTGGCTGAAGTAGGACTTCTGCTCTGGGTGTGCCACATTGCCCTAGAGCTGATAGGCACAACGTGCAGGCTTCTTTCCAAATGGCGAGTTGGGCCCCACAGCATCTTGCTTCCAGCTCTTTGGGAAGCTAAGAAACAACTCGCTCTGCACAGTGCTCTTACAGCCTACCGGGAACATCTCTTCCAAAGGCCTGTGAAACGCAGTTTCTTTGCAGGCCTGATCTGGCTGAAGTAGGACTTCTGCTCTGGGTGTGCTACATTGCCCTAGAGCTGAAAGGCACAACGTGCAGGCTTCTTTCCAAAGGGCGAGTTGGGCCCCACAGCATCTTGCTTCCAGCTCTTTGGGAAGCTAAGAAACAACTCGCTCTGCACAGTGCTCTTACAGCCTACCGGGAACATCTCTTCCAAAGGCCTGTGAAACGCAGTTTCTTTGCAGGCCTGATCTGGCTGAAGTAGGACTTCTGCTCTGGGTGTGCCACATTGCCCTAGAGCTGAAAGGCACAACGTGCCGGCTTCTTTCCAAAGGGCGAGTTGGGCCCCACAGCATCTTGCTTCCAGCTCTTTGGGAAGCTAAGAAACAACTCGCTCTGCACAGTGCTCTTACAGCCTACCGGGAACATCTCTTCCAAAGGCCTGTGAAACGCAGTTTCTTTGCAGGCCTGATCTGGCTGAAGTAGGACTTCTGCTCTGGGTGTGCTACATTGCCCTAGAGCTGAAAGGCACAACGTGCAGGCTTCTTTCCAAAGGGCGAGTTGGGCCCCACAGCATCTTGCTTCCAGCTCTTTGGGAAGCTAAGAAACAACTCGCTCTGCACAGTGCTCTTACAGCCTACCGGGAACATCTCTTCCAAAGGCCTGTGAAACGCAGTTTCTTTGCAGGCCTGATCTGGCAGAGTAGGACTTCTGCTCTGGGTGTGCTACATTGCCCTAGAGCTGAAAGGCACAACGTGCAGGCTTCTTTCCAAAGGGCGAGTTGGTCCCCACAGCATCTTGCTTCCAGCTCTTTGGGAAGCTAAGAAACAACTCGCTCTGCACAGTGCTCTTACAGCCTACCGGGAACATCTCTTCCAAAGGCCTGTGAAACGCAGTTTCTTTGCAGGCCTGATCTGGCAGAAGTAGGACATCTGCTCTGGGTGTGCTACATTGCCCTAGAGCTGAAAGGCACAACGTGCAGGCTTCTTTCCAAAGGGCGAGTTGGGCCCCACAGCATCTTGCTTCCAGCTCTTTGGGAAGCTAAGAAACAACTCGCTCTGCACAGTGCTCTTACAGCCTACCGGGAACATCTCTTCCAAAGGCCTGTGAAACGCAGTTTCTTTGCAGGCCTGATCTGGCTGAAGTAGGACTTCTGCTCTGGGTGTGCTACATTGCCCTAGAGCTGAAAGGCACAACGTGCAGGCTTCTTTCCAAAGGGCGAGTTGGGCCCCACAGCATCTTGCTTCCAGCTCTTTGGGAAGCTAAGAAACAACTCGCTCTGCACAGTGCTCTTACAGCCTACCGGGAACATCTCTTCCAAAGGCCTGTGAAACGCAGTTTCTTTGCAGGCCTGATCTGGCTGAAGTAGGACTTCTGCTCTGGGTGTGCTACATTGCCCTAGAGCTGAAAGGCACAACGTGCAGGCTTCTTTCCAAAGGGCGAGTTGGGCCCCACAGCATCTTGCTTCCAGCTCTTTGGGAAGCTAAGAAACAACTCGCTCTGCACAGTGCTCTTACAGCCTACCGGGAACATCTCTTCCAAAGGCCTGTGAAACGCAGTTTCTTTGCAGGCCTGATCTGGCTGAAGTAGGACTTCTGCTCTGGGTGTGCTACATTGCCCTAGAGCTGAAAGGCACAACGTGCAGGCTTCTTTCCAAAGGGCGAGTTGGGCCCCACAGCATCTTGCTTCCAGCTCTTTGGGAAGCTAAGAAACAACTCGCTCTGCACAGTGCTCTTACAGCCTACCGGGAACATCTCTTCCAAAGGCCTGTGAAACGCAGTTTCTTTGCAGGCCTGATCTGGCTGAAGTAGGACTTCTGCTCTGGGTGTGCTACATTGCCCTAGAGCTGAAAGGCACAACGTGCAGGCTTCTTTCCAAAGGGCGAGTTGGGCCCCACAGCATCTTGCTTCCAGCTCTTTGGGAAGCTAAGAAACAACTCGCTCTGCACAGTGCTCTTACAGCCTACCGGGAACATCTCTTCCAAAGGCCTGTGAAACGCAGTTTCTTTGCAGGCCTGATCTGGCTGAAGTAGGACTTCTGCTCTGGGTGTGCTACATTGCCCTAGAGCTGAAAGGCACAACGTGCAGGCTTCTTTCCAAAGGGCGAGTTGGGCCCCACAGCATCTTGCTTCCAGCTCTTTGGGAAGCTAAGAAACAACTCGCTCTGCACAGTGCTCTTACAGCCTACCGGGAACATCTCTTCCAAAGGCCTGTGAAACGCAGTTTCTTTGCAGGCCTGATCTGGCTGAAGTAGGACTTCTGCTCTGGGTGTGCTACATTGCCCTAGAGCTGAAAGGCACAACGTGCAGGCTTCTTTCCAAAGGGCGAGTTGGGCCCCACAGCATCTTGCTTCCAGCTCTTTGGGAAGCTAAGAAACAACTCGCTCTGCACAGTGCTCTTACAGCCTACCGGGAACATCTCTTCCAAAGGCCTGTGAAACGCAGTTTCTTTGCAGGCCTGATCTGGCTGAAGTAGGACTTCTGCTCTGGGTGTGCTACATTGCCCTAGAGCTGAAAGGCACAACGTGCAGGCTTCTTTCCAAAGGGCGAGTTGGGCCCCACAGCATCTTGCTTCCAGCTCTTTGGGAAGCTAAGAAACAACTCGCTCTGCACAGTGCTCTTACAGCCTACCGGGAACATCTCTTCCAAAGGCCTGTGAAACGCAGTTTCTTTGCAGGCCTGATCTGGCTGAAGTAGGACTTCTGCTCTGGGTGTGCTACATTGCCCTAGAGCTGAAAGGCACAACGTGCAGGCTTCTTTCCAAAGGGCGAGTTGGGCCCCACAGCATCTTGCTTCCAGCTCTTTGGGAAGCTAAGAAACAACTCGCTCTGCACAGTGCTCTTACAGCCTACCGGGAACATCTCTTCCAAAGGCCTGTGAAACGCAGTTTCTTTGCAGGCCTGATCTGGCTGAAGTAGGACTTCTGCTCTGGGTGTGCTACATTGCCCTAGAGCTGAAAGGCACAACGTGCAGGCTTCTTTCCAAAGGGCGAGTTGGGCCCCACAGCATCTTGCTTCCAGCTCTTTGGGAAGCTAAGAAACAACTCGCTCTGCACAGTGCTCTTACAGCCTACCGGGAACATCTCTTCCAAAGGCCTGTGAAACGCAGTTTCTTTGCAGGCCTGATCTGGCTGAAGTAGGACTTCTGCTCTGGGTGTGCTACATTGCCCTAGAGCTGAAAGGCACAACGTGCAGGCTTCTTTCCAAAGGGCGAGTTGGGCCCCACAGCATCTTGCTTCCAGCTCTTTGGGAAGCTAAGAAACAACTCGCTCTGCACAGTGCTCTTACAGCCTACCGGGAACATCTCTTCCAAAGGCCTGTGAAACGCAGTTTCTTTGCAGGCCTGATCTGGCTGAAGTAGGACTTCTGCTCTGGGTGTGCTACATTGCCCTAGAGCTGAAAGGCACAACGTGCAGGCTTCTTTCCAAAGGGCGAGTTGGGCCCCACAGCATCTTGCTTCCAGCTCTTTGGGAAGCTAAGAAACAACTCGCTCTGCACAGTGCTCTTACAGCCTACCGGGAACATCTCTTCCAAAGGCCTGTGAAACGCAGTTTCTTTGCAGGCCTGATCTGGCTGAAGTAGGACTTCTGCTCTGGGTGTGCTACATTGCCCTAGAGCTGAAAGGCACAACGTGCAGGCTTCTTTCCAAAGGGCGAGTTGGGCCCCACAGCATCTTGCTTCCAGCTCTTTGGGAAGCTAAGAAACAACTCGCTCTGCACAGTGCTCTTACAGCCTACCGGGAACATCTCTTCCAAAGGCCTGTGAAACGCAGTTTCTTTGCAGGCCTGATCTGGCTGAAGTAGGACTTCTGCTCTGGGTGTGCTACATTGCCCTAGAGCTGAAAGGCACAACGTGCAGGCTTCTTTCCAAAGGGCGAGTTGGGCCCCACAGCATCTTGCTTCCAGCTCTTTGGGAAGCTAAGAAACAACTCGCTCTGCACAGTGCTCTTACAGCCTACCGGGAACATCTCTTCCAAAGGCCTGTGAAACGCAGTTTCTTTGCAGGCCTGATCTGGCTGAAGTAGGACTTCTGCTCTGGGTGTGCTACATTGCCCTAGAGCTGAAAGGCACAACGTGCAGGCTTCTTTCCAAAGGGCGAGTTGGGCCCCACAGCATCTTGCTTCCAGCTCTTTGGGAAGCTAAGAAACAACTCGCTCTGCACAGTGCTCTTACAGCCTACCGGGAACATCTCTTCCAAAGGCCTGTGAAACGCAGTTTCTTTGCAGGCCTGATCTGGCAGAGTAGGACATCTGCTCTGGGTGTGCTACATTGCCCTAGAGCTGAAAGGCACAACGTGCAGGCTTCTTTCCAAAGGGCGAGTTGGGCCCCACAGCATCTTGCTTCCAGCTCTTTGGGAAGCTAAGAAACAACTCGCTCTGCACAGTGCTCTTACAGCCTACCGGGAACATCTCTTCCAAAGGCCTGTGAAACGCAGTTTCTTTGCAGGCCTGATCTGGCTGAAGTAGGACTTCTGCTCTGGGTGTGCTACATTGCCCTAGAGCTGAAAGGCACAACGTGCAGGCTTCTTTCCAAAGGGCGAGTTGGGCCCCACAGCATCTTGCTTCCAGCTCTTTGGGAAGCTAAGAAACAACTCGCTCTGCACAGTGCTCTTACAGCCTACCGGGAACATCTCTTCCAAAGGCCTGTGAAACGCAGTTTCTTTGCAGGCCTGATCTGGCTGAAGTAGGACTTCTGCTCTGGGTGTGCTACATTGCCCTAGAGCTGAAAGGCACAACGTGCAGGCTTCTTTGCAAAGGGCGAGTTGGGCCCCACAGCATCTTGCTTCCAGCTCTTTGGGAAGCTAAGAAACAACTCGCTCTGCACAGTGCTCTTACAGCCTACCGGGAACATCTCTTCCAAAGGCCTGTGAAACGCAGTTTCTTTGCAGGCCTGATCTGGCTGAAGTAGGACTTCTGCTCTGGGTGTGCTACATTGCCCTAGAGCTGAAAGGCACAACGTGCAGGCTTCTTTCCAAAGGGCGAGTTGGGCCCCACAGCATCTTGCTTCCAGCTCTTTGGGAAGCTAAGAAACAACTCGCTCTGCACAGTGCTCTTACAGCCTACCGGGAACATCTCTTCCAAAGGCCTGTGAAACGCAGTTTCTTTGCAGGCCTGATCTGGCTGAAGTAGGACTTCTGCTCTGGGTGTGCTACATTGCCCTAGAGCTGAAAGGCACAACGTGCAGGCTTCTTTCCAAAGGGCGAGTTGGGCCCCACAGCATCTTGCTTCCAGCTCTTTGGGAAGCTAAGAAACAACTCGCTCTGCACAGTGCTCTTGCAGCCTACCGGGAACATCTCTTCCAAAGGCCTGTGAAACGCAGTTTCTTTGCAGGCCTGATCTGGCTGAAGTAGGACTTCTGCTCTGGGTGTGCTACATTGCCCTAGAGCTGAAAGGCACAACGTGCAGGCTTCTTTCCAAAGGGCGAGTTGGGCCCCACAGCATCTTGCGTCCAGCTCTATGGGAAGCTAAGAAACAACTCGCTCTGCACAGTGCTCTTACAGCCTACCGGGAACATCTCTTCCAAAGGCCTGTGAAACGCAGTTTCTTTGCAGGCCTGATCTGGCAGAGTAGGACTTCTGCTCTGGGTGTGCTACATTGCCCTAGAGCTGAAAGGCACAACGTGCAGGCTTCTTTCCAAAGGGCGAGTTGGGCCCCACAGCATCTTGCTTCCAGCTCTTTGGGAAGCTAAGAAACAACTCGCTCTGCACAGTGCTCTTACAGCCTACCGGGAACATCTCTTCCAAAGGCCTGTGAAACGCAGTTTCTTTGCAGGCCTGATCTGGCAGAGTAGGACATCTGCTCTGGGTGTGCTACATTGCCCTAGAGCTGAAAGGCACAACGTGCAGGCTTCTTTCCAAAGGGCGAGTTGGGCCCCACAGCATCTTGCTTCCAGCTCTTTGGGAAGCTAAGAAACAACTCGCTCTGCACAGTGCTCTTACAGCCTACCGGGAACATCTCTTCCAAAGGCCTGTGAAACGCAGTTTCTTTGCAGGCCTGATCTGGCTGAAGTAGGACTTCTGCTCTGGGTGTGCTACATTGCCCTAGAGCTGAAAGGCACAACGTGCAGGCTTCTTTGCAAAGGGCGAGTTGGGCCCCACAGCATCTTGCTTCCAGCTCTTTGGGAAGCTAAGAAACAACTCGCTCTGCACAGTGCTCTTACAGCCTACCGGGAACATCTCTTCCAAAGGCCTGTGAAACGCAGTTTCTTTGCAGGCCTGATCTGGCTGAAGTAGGACTTCTGCTCTGGGTGTGCTACATTGCCCTAGAGCTGAAAGGCACAACGTGCAGGCTTCTTTCCAAAGGGCGAGTTGGGCCCCACAGCATCTTGCTTCCAGCTCTTTGGGAAGCTAAGAAACAACTCGCTCTGCACAGTGCTCTTACAGCCTACCGGGAACATCTCTTCCAAAGGCCTGTGAAACGCAGTTTCTTTGCAGGCCTGATCTGGCTGAAGTAGGACTTCTGCTCTGGGTGTGCTACATTGCCCTAGAGCTGAAAGGCACAACGTGCAGGCTTCTTTCCAAAGGGCGAGTTGGGCCCCACAGCATCTTGCTTCCAGCTCTTTGGGAAGCTAAGAAACAACTCGCTCTGCACAGTGCTCTTACAGCCTACCGGGAACATCTCTTCCAAAGGCCTGTGAAACGCAGTTTCTTTGCAGGCCTGATCTGGCTGAAGTAGGACTTCTGCTCTGGGTGTGCTACATTGCCCTAGAGCTGAAAGGCACAACGTGCAGGCTTCTTTCCAAAGGGCGAGTTGGGCCCCACAGCATCTTGCTTCCAGCTCTTTGGGAAGCTAAGAAACAACTCGCTCTGCACAGTGCTCTTACAGCCTACCGGGAACATCTCTTCCAAAGGCCTGTGAAACGCAGTTTCTTTGCAGGCCTGATCTGGCTGAAGTAGGACTTCTGCTCTGGGTGTGCTACATTGCCCTAGAGCTGAAAGGCACAACGTGCAGGCTTCTTTCCAAAGGGCGAGTTGGGCCCCACAGCATCTTGCTTCCAGCTCTTTGGGAAGCTAAGAAACAACTCGCTCTGCACAGTGCTCTTACAGCCTACCGGGAACATCTCTTCCAAAGGCCTGTGAAACGCAGTTTCTTTGCAGGCCTGATCTGGCTGAAGTAGGACTTCTGCTCTGGGTGTGCTACATTGCCCTAGAGCTGAAAGGCACAACGTGCAGGCTTCTTTCCAAAGGGCGAGTTGGGCCCCACAGCATCTTGCTTCCAGCTCTTTGGGAAGCTAAGAAACAACTCGCTCTGCACAGTGCTCTTACAGCCTACCGGGAACATCTCTTCCAAAGGCCTGTGAAACGCAGTTTCTTTGCAGGCCTGATCTGGCTGAAGTAGGACTTCTGCTCTGGGTGTGCTACATTGCCCTAGAGCTGAAAGGCACAACGTGCAGGCTTCTTTCCAAAGGGCGAGTTGGGCCCCACAGCATCTTGCTTCCAGCTCTTTGGGAAGCTAAGAAACAACTCGCTCTGCACAGTGCTCTTACAGCCTACCGGGAACATCTCTTCCAAAGGCCTGTGAAACGCAGTTTCTTTGCAGGCCTGATCTGGCTGAAGTAGGACTTCTGCTCTGGGTGTGCTACATTGCCCTAGAGCTGAAAGGCACAACGTGCAGGCTTCTTTCCAAAGGGCGAGTTGGGCCCCACAGCATCTTGCTTCCAGCTCTTTGGGAAGCTAAGAAACAACTCGCTCTGCACAGTGCTCTTACAGCCTACCGGGAACATCTCTTCCAAAGGCCTGTGAAACGCAGTTTCTTTGCAGGCCTGATCTGGCAGAAGTAGGACATCTGCTCTGGGTGTGCTACATTGCCCTAGAGCTGAAAGGCACAACGTGCAGGCTTCTTTCCAAAGGGCGAGTTGGGCCCCACAGCATCTTGCTTCCAGCTCTTTGGGAAGCTAAGAAACAACTCGCTCTGCACAGTGCTCTTACAGCCTACCGGGAACATCTCTTCCAAAGGCCTGTGAAACGCAGTTTCTTTGCAGGCCTGATCTGGCTGAAGTAGGACTTCTGCTCTGGGTGTGCTACATTGCCCTAGAGCTGAAAGGCACAACGTGCAGGCTTCTTTCCAAAGGGCGAGTTGGGCCCCACAGCATCTTGCTTCCAGCTCTTTGGGAAGCTAAGAAACAACTCGCTCTGCACAGTGCTCTTACAGCCTACCGGGAACATCTCTTCCAAAGGCCTGTGAAACGCAGTTTCTTTGCAGGCCTGATCTGGCTGAAGTAGGACTTCTGCTCTGGGTGTGCTACATTGCCCTAGAGCTGAAAGGCACAACGTGCAGGCTTCTTTCCAAAGGGCGAGTTGGGCCCCACAGCATCTTGCTTCCAGCTCTTTGGGAAGCTAAGAAACAACTCGCTCTGCACAGTGCTCTTACAGCCTACCGGGAACATCTCTTCCAAAGGCCTGTGAAACGCAGTTTCTTTGCAGGCCTGATCTGGCTGAAGTAGGACTTCTGCTCTGGGTGTGCTACATTGCCCTAGAGCTGAAAGGCACAACGTGCAGGCTTCTTTCCAAAGGGCGAGTTGGGCCCCACAGCATCTTGCTTCCAGCTCTTTGGGAAGCTAAGAAACAACTCGCTCTGCACAGTGCTCTTACAGCCTACCGGGAACATCTCTTCCAAAGGCCTGTGAAACGCAGTTTCTTTGCAGGCCTGATCTGGCTGAAGTAGGACTTCTGCTCTGGGTGTGCTACATTGCCCTAGAGCTGAAAGGCACAACGTGCAGGCTTCTTTGCAAAGGGCGAGTTGGGCCCCACAGCATCTTGCTTCCAGCTCTTTGGGAAGCTAAGAAACAACTCGCTCTGCACAGTGCTCTTACAGCCTACCGGGAACATCTCTTCCAAAGGCCTGTGAAACGCAGTTTCTTTGCAGGCCTGATCTGGCTGAAGTAGGACTTCTGCTCTGGGTGTGCCACATTGCCCTAGAGCTGAAAGGCACAACGTGCAGGCTTCTTTCCAAAGGGCGAGTTGGGCCCCACAGCATCTTGCTTCCAGCTCTTTGGGAAGCTAAGAAACAACTCGCTCTGCACAGTGCTCTTACAGCCTACCGGGAACATCTCTTCCAAAGGCCTGTGAAACGCAGTTTCTTTGCAGGCCTGATCTGGCTGAAGTAGGACTTCTGCTCTGGGTGTGCTACATTGCCCTAGAGCTGAAAGGCACAACGTGCAGGCTTCTTTCCAAAGGGCGAGTTGGGCCCCACAGCATCTTGCTTCCAGCTCTTTGGGAAGCTAAGAAACAACTCGCTCTGCACAGTTCTCTTGGAGCGTACCGGGAACATCTCTTCCAAAGGCCTGTGAAACGCAGTTTCTTTGCAGGCCTGATCTGGCTGAAGTAGGACTTCTGCTCTGGGTGTGCTACATTGCCCTAGAGCTGAAAGGCACAACGTGCAGGCTTCTTTCCAAAGGGCGAGTTGGGCCCCACAGCATCTTGCGTCCAGCTCTATGGGAAGCTAAGAAACAACTCGCTCTGCACAGTGCTCTTACAGCCTACCGGGAACATCTCTTCCAAAGGCCTGTGAAACGCAGTTTCTTTGCAGGCCTGATCTGGCAGAGTAGGACTTCTGCTCTGGGTGTGCTACATTGCCCTAGAGCTGAAAGGCACAACGTGCAGGCTTCTTTCCAAAGGGCGAGTTGGTCCCCACAGCATCTTGCTTCCAGCTCTTTGGGAAGCTAAGAAACAACTCGCTCTGCACAGTGCTCTTACAGCCTACCGGGAACATCTCTTCCAAAGGCCTGTGAAACGCAGTTTCTTTGCAGGCCTGATCTGGCAGAGTAGGACATCTGCTCTGGGTGTGCTACATTGCCCTAGAGCTGAAAGGCACAACGTGCAGGCTTCTTTCCAAAGGGCGAGTTGGGCCCCACAGCATCTTGCTTCCAGCTCTTTGGGAAGCTAAGAAACAACTCGCTCTGCACAGTGCTCTTACAGCCTACCGGGAACATCTCTTCCAAAGGCCTGTGAAACGCAGTTTCTTTGCAGGCCTGATCTGGCTGAAGTAGGACTTCTGCTCTGGGTGTGCTACATTGCCCTAGAGCTGAAAGGCACAACGTGCAGGCTTCTTTGCAAAGGGCGAGTTGGGCCCCACAGCATCTTGCTTCCAGCTCTTTGGGAAGCTAAGAAACAACTCGCTCTGCACAGTGCTCTTACAGCCTACCGGGAACATCTCTTCCAAAGGCCTGTGAAACGCAGTTTCTTTGCAGGCCTGATCTGGCTGAAGTAGGACTTCTGCTCTGGGTGTGCTACATTGCCCTAGAGCTGAAAGGCACAACGTGCAGGCTTCTTTCCAAAGGGCGAGTTGGGCCCCACAGCATCTTGCTTCCAGCTCTTTGGGAAGCTAAGAAACAACTCGCTCTGCACAGTGCTCTTACAGCCTACCGGGAACATCTCTTCCAAAGGCCTGTGAAACGCAGTTTCTTTGCAGGCCTGATCTGGCTGAAGTAGGACTTCTGCTCTGGGTGTGCTACATTGCCCTAGAGCTGAAAGGCACAACGTGCAGGCTTCTTTCCAAAGGGCGAGTTGGGCCCCACAGCATCTTGCTTCCAGCTCTTTGGGAAGCTAAGAAACCACTCGCTCTGCACAGTGCTCTTACAGCCTACCGGGAACATCTCTTCCAAAGGCCTGTGAAACGCAGTTTCTTTGCAGGCCTGATCTGGCTGAAGTAGGACTTCTGCTCTGGGTGTGCTACATTGCCCTAGAGCTGAAAGGCACAACGTGCAGGCTTCTTTCCAAAGGGCGAGTTGGGCCCCACAGCATCTTGCTTCCAGCTCTTTGGGAAGCTAAGAAACAACTCGCTCTGCACAGTGCTCTTACAGCCTACCGGGAACATCTCTTCCAAAGGCCTGTGAAACGCAGTTTCTTTGCAGGCCTGATCTGGCTGAAGTAGGACTTCTGCTCTGGGTGTGCTACATTGCCCTAGAGCTGAAAGGCACAACGTGCAGGCTTCTTTCCAAAGGGCGAGTTGGGCCCCACAGCATCTTGCTTCCAGCTCTTTGGGAAGCTAAGAAACAACTCGCTCTGCACAGTGCTCTTACAGCCTACCGGGAACATCTCTTCCAAAGGCCTGTGAAACGCAGTTTCTTTGCAGGCCTGATCTGGCTGAAGTAGGACTTCTGCTCTGGGTGTGCTACATTGCCCTAGAGCTGAAAGGCACAACGTGCAGGCTTCTTTCCAAAGGGCGAGTTGGGCCCCACAGCATCTTGCTTCCAGCTCTTTGGGAAGCTAAGAAACAACTCGCTCTGCACAGTGCTCTTACAGCCTACCGGGAACATCTCTTCCAAAGGCCTGTGAAACGCAGTTTCTTTGCAGGCCTGATCTGGCTGAAGTAGGACTTCTGCTCTGGGTGTGCTACATTGCCCTAGAGCTGAAAGGCACAACGTGCAGGCTTCTTTCCAAAGGGCGAGTTGGGCCCCACAGCATCTTGCTTCCAGCTCTTTGGGAAGCTAAGAAACAACTCGCTCTGCACAGTGCTCTTACAGCCTACCGGGAACATCTCTTCCAAAGGCCTGTGAAACGCAGTTTCTTTGCAGGCCTGATCTGGCTGAAGTAGGACTTCTGCTCTGGGTGTGCTACATTGCCCTAGAGCTGAAAGGCACAACGTGCAGGCTTCTTTCCAAAGGGCGAGTTGGGCCCCACAGCATCTTGCTTCCAGCTCTTTGGGAAGCTAAGAAACAACTCGCTCTGCACAGTGCTCTTACAGCCTACCGGGAACATCTCTTCCAAAGGCCTGTGAAACGCAGTTTCTTTGCAGGCCTGATCTGGCTGAAGTAGGACTTCTGCTCTGGGTGTGCTACATTGCCCTAGAGCTGAAAGGCACAACGTGCAGGCTTCTTTGCAAAGGGCGAGTTGGGCCCCACAGCATCTTGCTTCCAGCTCTTTGGGAAGCTAAGAAACAACTCGCTCTGCACAGTGCTCTTACAGCCTACCGGGAACATCTCTTCCAAAGGCCTGTGAAACGCAGTTTCTTTGCAGGCCTGATCTGGCTGAAGTAGGACTTCTGCTCTGGGTGTGCTACATTGCCCTAGAGCTGAAAGGCACAACGTGCAGGCTTCTTTGCAAAGGGCGAGTTGGGCCCCACAGCATCTTGCTTCCAGCTCTTTGGGAAGCTAAGAAACAACTCGCTCTGCACAGTGCTCTTACAGCCTACCGGGAACATCTCTTCCAAAGGCCTGTGAAACGCAGTTTCTTTGCAGGCCTGATCTGGCTGAAGTAGGACTTCTGCTCTGGGTGTGCCACATTGCCCTAGAGCTGAAAGGCACAACGTGCAGGCTTCTTTCCAAAGGGCGAGTTGGGCCCCACAGCATCTTGCTTCCAGCTCTTTGGGAAGCTAAGAAACAACTCGCTCTGCACAGTGCTCTTACAGCCTACAGGGAACATCTCTTCCAAAGGCCTGTGAAACGCAGTTTCTTTGCAGGCCTGATCTGGCTGAAGTAGGACTTCTGCTCTGGGTGTGCTACATTGCCCTAGAGCTGAAAGGCACAACGTGCAGGCTTCTTTCCAAAGGGCGAGTTGGGCCCCACAGCATCTTGCTTCCAGCTCTTTGGGAAGCTAAGAAACAACTCGCTCTGCACAGTTCTCTTGGAGCGTACCGGGAACATCTCTTCCAAAGGCCTGTGAAACGCAGTTTCTTTGCAGGCCTGATCTGGCTGAAGTAGGACTTCTGCTCTGGGTGTGCTACATTGCCCTAGAGCTGAAAGGCACAACGTGCAGGCTTCTTTCCAAAGGGCGAGTTGGGCCCCACAGCATCTTGCGTCCAGCTCTATGGGAAGCTAAGAAACAACTCGCTCTGCACAGTGCTCTTACAGCCTACCGGGAACATCTCTTCCAAAGGCCTGTGAAACGCAGTTTCTTTGCAGGCCTGATCTGGCAGAGTAGGACTTCTGCTCTGGGTGTGCTACATTGCCCTAGAGCTGAAAGGCACAACGTGCAGGCTTCTTTCCAAAGGGCGAGTTGGTCCCCACAGCATCTTGCTTCCAGCTCTTTGGGAAGCTAAGAAACAACTCGCTCTGCACAGTGCTCTTACAGCCTACCGGGAACATCTCTTCCAAAGGCCTGTGAAACGCAGTTTCTTTGCAGGCCTGATCTGGCAGAGTAGGACATCTGCTCTGGGTGTGCTACATTGCCCTAGAGCTGAAAGGCACAACGTGCAGGCTTCTTTCCAAAGGGCGAGTTGGGCCCCACAGCATCTTGCTTCCAGCTCTTTGGGAAGCTAAGAAACAACTCGCTCTGCACAGTGCTCTTACAGCCTACCGGGAACATCTCTTCCAAAGGCCTGTGAAACGCAGTTTCTTTGCAGGCCTGATCTGGCTGAAGTAGGACTTCTGCTCTGGGTGTGCTACATTGCCCTAGAGCTGAAAGGCACAACGTGCAGGCTTCTTTGCAAAGGGCGAGTTGGGCCCCACAGCATCTTGCTTCCAGCTCTTTGGGAAGCTAAGAAACAACTCGCTCTGCACAGTGCTCTTACAGCCTACCGGGAACATCTCTTCCAAAGGCCTGTGAAACGCAGTTTCTTTGCAGGCCTGATCTGGCTGAAGTAGGACTTCTGCTCTGGGTGTGCTACATTGCCCTAGAGCTGAAAGGCACAACGTGCAGGCTTCTTTCCAAAGGGCGAGTTGGGCCCCACAGCATCTTGCTTCCAGCTTTTTGGGAAGCTAAGAAACAACTCGCTCTGCACAGTGCTCTTACAGCCTACCGGGAACATCTCTTCCAAAGGCCTGTGAAACGCAGTTTCTTTGCAGGCCTGATCTGGCTGAAGTAGGACTTCTGCTCTG
Source organism: Equus przewalskii (assembly GCF_037783145.1). Lineage (NCBI taxonomy): Eukaryota > Metazoa > Chordata > Mammalia > Perissodactyla > Equidae > Equus > Equus przewalskii. Next base: position 59,894 of record NW_027227403.1, on the reverse strand, counting down.
GGTGTGCCCCATTGCCCTAGAGCTGAAAGGCACAACGTGCAGGCTTCTTTCCAAAGGGCGAGTTGGGCCCCACAGCATCTTGCTTCCAGCTCTTTGGGAAGCTAAGAAACCACTCGCTCTGCACAGTGCTCTTACAGCCTACCGGGAACATCTCTTCCAAAGGCCTGTGAAACGCAGTTTCTTTGCAGGCCTGATCTGGCTGAAGTAGGACTTCTGCTCTGGGTGTGCTACATTGCCCTAGAGCTGAAAGGCACAACGTGCAGGCTTCTTTCCAAAGGGCGAGTTGGGCCCCACAGCATCTTGCTTCCAGCTTTTTGGGAAGCTAAGAAACAACTCGCTCTGCACAGTGCTCTTACAGCCTACCGGGAACATCTCTTCCAAAGGCCTGTGAAACGCAGTTTCTTTGCAGGCCTGATCTGGCTGAAGTAGGACTTCTGCTCTGGGTGTGCCACATTGCCCTAGAGCTGAAAGGCACAACGTGCCGGCTTCTTTCCAAAGGGCGAGTTGGGCCCCACAGCATCTTGCTTCCAGCTCTTTGGGAAGCTAAGAAACAACTCGCTCTGCACAGTGCTCTTACAGCCTACCGGGAACATCTCTTCCAAAGGCCTGTGAAACGCAGTTTCTTTGCAGGCCTGATCTGGCTGAAGTAGGACTTCTGCTCTGGGTGTGCTACATTGCCCTAGAGCTGAAAGGCACAACGTGCAGGCTTCTTTCCAAAGGGCGAGTTGGGCCCCACAGCATCTTGCTTCCAGCTCTTTGGGAAGCTAAGAAACAACTCGCTCTGCACAGTTCTCTTGCAGCGTACCGGGAACATCTCTTCCAAAGGCCTGTGAAACGCAGTTTCTTTGCAGGCCTGATCTGGCTGAAGTAGGACTTCTGCTCTGGGTGTGCTACATTGCCCTAGAGCTGAAAGGCACAACGTGCAGGCTTCTTTCCAAAGGGCGAGTTGGGCCCCACAGCATCTTGCGTCCAGCTCTATGGGAAGCTAAGAAACAACTCGCTCTGCACAGTGCTCTTACAGCCTACCGGGAACATCTCTTCCAAAGGCCTGTGAAACGCAGTTTCTTTGCAGGCCTGATCTGGCAGAGTAGGACTTCTGCTCTGGGTGTGCTACATTGCCCTAGAGCTGAAAGGCACAACGTGCAGGCTTCTTTCCAAAGGGCGAGTTGGTCCCCACAGCATCTTGCTTCCAGCTCTTTGGGAAGCTAAGAAACAACTCGCTCTGCACAGTGCTCTTACAGCCTACCGGGAACATCTCTTCCAAAGGCCTGTGAAACGCAGTTTCTTTGCAGGCCTGATCTGGCAGAGTAGGACATCTGCTCTGGGTGTGCTACATTGCCCTAGAGCTGAAAGGCACAACGTGCAGGCTTCTTTCCAAAGGGCGAGTTGGGCCCCACAGCATCTTGCTTCCAGCTCTTTGGGAAGCTAAGAAACAACTCGCTCTGCACAGTGCTCTTACAGCCTACCGGGAACATCTCTTCCAAAGGCCTGTGAAACGCAGTTTCTTTGCAGGCCTGATCTGGCAGAGTAGGACTTCTGCTCTGGGTGTGCTACATTGCCCTAGAGCTGAAAGGCACAACGTGCAGGCTTCTTTCCAAAGGGCGAGTTGGGCCCCACAGCATCTTGCTTCCAGCTCTTTGGGAAGCTAAGAAACAACTCGCTCTGCACAGTGCTCTTACAGCCTACCGGGAACATCTCTTCCAAAGGCCTGTGAAACGCAGTTTCTTTGCAGGCCTGATCTGGCAGAGTAGGACATCTGCTCTGGGTGTGCTACATTGCCCTAGAGCTGAAAGGCACAACGTGCAGGCTTCTTTCCAAAGGGCGAGTTGGGCCCCACAGCATCTTGCTTCCAGCTCTTTGGGAAGCTAAGAAACAACTCGCTCTGCACAGTGCTCTTACAGCCTACCGGGAACATCTCTTCCAAAGGCCTGTGAAACGCAGTTTCTTTGCAGGCCTGATCTGGCTGAAGTAGGACTTCTGCTCTGGGTGTGCTACATTGCCCTAGAGCTGAAAGGCACAACGTGCAGGCTTCTTTGCAAAGGGCGAGTTGGGCCCCACAGCATCTTGCTTCCAGCTCTTTGGGAAGCTAAGAAACAACTCGCTCTGCACAGTGCTCTTACAGCCTACCGGGAACATCTCTTCCAAAGGCCTGTGAAACGCAGTTTCTTTGCAGGCCTGATCTGGCTGAAGTAGGACTTCTGCTCTGGGTGTGCTACATTGCCCTAGAGCTGAAAGGCACAACGTGCAGGCTTCTTTCCAAAGGGCGAGTTGGGACCCACAGCATCTTGCTTCCAGCTTTTTGGGAAGCTAAGAAACAACTAGATCTGCACAGTGCTCTTACAGCCTACCGGGAACATCTCTTCCAAAGGCCTGTGAAACGCAGTTTCTTTGCAGGCCCGATCTGGCTGAAGTAGGACTTCTGCTCTGGGTGTGCCACATTGCCCTAGAGCTGAAAGGCACAACGTGCCGGCTTCTTTCCAAAGGGCGAGTTGGGCCCCACAGCATCTTGCTTCCAGCTCTTTGGGAAGCTAAGAAACAACTCGCTCTGCACAGTGCTCTTACAGCCTACCGGGAACATCTCTTCCAAAGGCCTGTGAAACGCAGTTTCTTTGCAGGCCTGATCTGGCAGAGTAGGACATCTGCTCTGGGTGTGCTACATTGCCCTAGAGCTGAAAGGCACAACGTGCAGGCTTCTTTCCAAAGGGCGAGTTGGGCCCCACAGCATCTTGCTTCCAGCTCTTTGGGAAGCTAAGAAACAACTCGCTCTGCACAGTGCTCTTACAGCCTACCGGGAACAACTCTTCCAAAGGCCTGTGAAACGCAGTTTCTTTGCAGGCCTGATCTGGCTGAAGTAGGACTTCTGCTCTGGGTGTGCTACATTGCCCTAGAGCTGAAAGGCACAACGTGCAGGCTTCTTTGCAAAGGGCGAGTTGGGCCCCACAGCATCTTGCTTCCAGCTCTTTGGGAAGCTAAGAAACAACTCGCTCTGCACAGTGCTCTTACAGCCTACCGGGAACATCTCTTCCAAAGGCCTGTGAAACGCAGTTTCTTTGCAGGCCTGATCTGGCTGAAGTAGGATTTCTGCTCTGGGTGTGCCACATTGCCCTAGAGCTGAAAGGCACAACGTGCCGGCTTCTTTCCAAAGGGCGAGTTGGGCCCCACAGCATCTTGCTTCCAGCTCTTTGGGAAGCTAAGAAACAACTCGCTCTGCACAGTGCTCTTACAGCCTACCGGGAACATCTCTTCCAAAGGCCTGTGAAACGCAGTTTCTTTGCAGGCCTGATCTGGCTGAAGTAGGACTTCTGCTCTGGGTGTGCTACATTGCCCTAGAGCTGAAAGGCACAACGTGCAGGCTTCATTCCAAAGGGCGAGTTGGGCCCCACAGCATCTTGCTTCCAGCTCTTTGGGAAGCTAAGAAACAACTCGCTCTGCACAGTGCTCTTACAGCCTACCGGGAACATCTCTTCCAAAGGCCTGTGAAATGCAGTTTCTTTGCAGGCCTGATCTGGCAGAGTAGGACTTCTGCTCTGGGTGTGCTACATTGCCCTAGAGCTGAAAGGCACAACGTGCAGGCTTCTTTCCAAAGGGCGAGTTGGGCCCCACAGCATCTTGCTTCCAGCTCTTTGGGAAGCTAAGAAACAACTCGCTCTGCACAGTGCTCTTACAGCCTACCGGGAACATCTCTTCCAAAGGCCTGTGAAACGCACTTTCTTTGCAGGCCTGATCTGGCAGAGTAGGACATCTGCTCTGGGTGTGCTACATTGCCCTAGAGCTGAAAGGCACAACGTGCAGGCTTCTTTCCAAAGGGCGAGTTGGGCCCCACAGCATCTTGCTTCCAGCTCTTTGGGAAGCTAAGAAACAACTCGCTCGGCACAGTGCTCTTACAGCCTACCGGGAACAACTCTTCCAAAGGCCTGTGAAACGCAGTTTCTTTGCAGGCCTGATCTGGCTGAAGTAGGACTTCTGCTCTGGGTGTGCTACATTGCCCTAGAGCTGAAAGGCACAACGTGCAGGCTTCTTTGCAAAGGGCGAGTTGGGCCCCACAGCATCTTGCTTCCAGCTCTTTGGGAAGCTAAGAAACAACTCGCTCTGCACAGTGCTCTTACAGCCTACCGGGAAGATCTCTTCCAAAGGCCTGTGAAACGCAGTTTCTTTGCAGGCCTGATCTGGCTGAAGTAGGACTTCTGCTCTGGGTGTGCTACATTGCCCTAGAGCTGAAAGGCACAACGTGCAGGCTTCTTTGCAAAGGGCGAGTTGGGCCCCACAGCATCTTGCTTCCAGCTCTTTGGGAAGCTAAGAAACAACTCGCTCTGCACAGTGCTCTTACAGCCTACCGGGAACATCTCTTCCAAAGGCCTGTGAAACGCAGTTTCTTTGCAGGCCTGATCTGGCTGAAGTAGGATTTCTGCTCTGGGTGTGCCACATTGCCCTAGAGCTGAAAGGCACAACGTGCCGGCTTCTTTCCAAAGGGCGAGTTGGGCCCCACAGCATCTTGCTTCCAGCTCTTTGGGAAGCTAAGAAACAACTCGCTCTGCACAGTGCTCTTACAGCCTACCGGGAACATCTCTTCCAAAGGCCTGTGAAACGCAGTTTCTTTGCAGGCCTGATCTGGCAGAGTAGGACATCTGCTCTGGGTGTGCTACATTGCCCTAGAGCTGAAAGGCACAACGTGCAGGCTTCTTTCCAAAGGGCGAGTTGGGCCCCACAGCATCTTGCTTCCAGCTCTTTGGGAAGCTAAGAAACAACTCGCTCTGCACAGTGCTCTTACAGCCTACCGGGAACATCTCTTCCAAAGGCCTGTGAAACGCAGTTTCTTTGCAGGCCTGATCTGGATGAAGTAGGACTTCTGCTCTGGGTGTGCTACATTGCCCTAGAGCTGAAAGGCACAACGTGCAGGCTTCTTTGCAAAGGGCGAGTTGGGCCCCACAGCATCTTGCTTCCAGCTCTTTGGGAAGCTAAGAAACAACTCGCTCTGCACAGTGCTCTTACAGCCTACCGGGAACATCTCTTCCAAAGGCCTGTGAAACGCAGTTTCTTTGCAGGCCTGATCTGGCTGAAGTAGGACTTCTGCTCTGGGTGTGCTACATTGCCCTAGAGCTGAAAGGCACAACGTGCAGGCTTCTTTCCAAAGGGCGAGTTGGGCCCCACAGCATCTTGCTTCCAGCTTTTTGGGAAGCTAAGAAACAACTCGCTCTGCACAGTGCTCTTACAGCCTACCGGGAACATCTCTTCCAAAGGCCTCTGAAACGCAGTTTCTTTGCAGGCCTGATCTGGCTGAAGTAGGACTTCTGCTCTGGGTGTGCCCCATTGCCCTAGAGCTGAAAGGCACAACGTGCAGGCTTCTTTCCAAAGGGTGAGTTGGGCCCCACAGCATCTTGCTTCCAGCTCTTTGGGAAGCTAAGAAACCACTCGCTCTGCACAGTGCTCTTACAGCCTACCGGGAACATCTCTTCCAAAGGCCTGTGAAACGCAGTTTCTTTGCAGGCCTGATCTGGCTGAAGTAGGACTTCTGCTCTGGGTGTGCTACATTGCCCTAGAGCTGAAAGGCACAACGTGCAGGCTTCTTTCCAAAGGGCGAGTTGGGCCCCACAGCATCTTGCTTCCAGCTTTTTGGGAAGCTAAGAAACAACTCGCTCTGCACAGTGCTCTTACAGCCTACCGGGAACATCTCTTCCAAAGGCCTGTGAAACGCAGTTTCTTTGCAGGCCTGATCTGGCTGAAGTAGGACTTCTGCTCTGGGTGTGCCACATTGCCCTAGAGCTGAAAGGCACAACGTGCCGGCTTCTTTCCAAAGGGCGAGTTGGGCCCCACAGCATCTTGCTTCCAGCTCTTTGGGAAGCTAAGAAACAACTCGCTCTGCACAGTGCTCTTACACTCTACCGGGAACATCTCTTCCAAAGGCCTGTGAAACGCAGTTTCTTTGCAGGCCTGATCTGGCTGAAGTAGGACTTCTGCTCTGGGTGTGCTACATTGCCCTAGAGCTGAAAGGCACAACGTGCAGGCTTCTTTCCAAAGGGCGAGTTGGGCCCCACAGCATCTTGCTTCCAGCTCTTTGGGAAGCTAAGAAACAACTCGCTCTGCACAGTGCTCTTACAGCCTACCGGGAACATCTCTTCCAAAGGCCTGTGAAACGCAGTTTCTTGGCAGGCCTGATCTGGCTGAAGTAGGACTTCTGCTCTGGGTGTGCTACATTGCCCTAGAGCTGAAAGGCACAACGTGCAGGCTTCTTTCCAAAGGGCGAGTTGGGCCCCACAGCATCTTGCTTCCAGCTCTTTGGCAAGCTAAGAAACAACTCGCTCTGCACAGTGCTCTTACAGCCTACAGGGAACATCTCTTCCAAAGGCCTGTGAAACGCAGTTTCTTTGCAGGCCTGATCTGGCTGAAGTAGGACTTCTGCTCTGGGTGTCCCACATTGCCCTAGAGCTGAAAGGCACAACGTGCAGGCTTCTTTCCAAAGGGCGAGTTGGGCCCCACAGCATCTTGCGTCCAACTCTATGGGAAGCTAAGAAACAACTCGCTCTGCACACAGCTCTTAGAGCCAACCAGGAACATCTCTTCCAAAGGCCTGTGAAACGCAGTTTCCTTGCAGGCCTGATCTGGCAGAGTAGGACTTCTGCTCTGGGTGTGCTACATTGCCCTAGAGCTGAAAGGCACAACGTGCAGGCTTCTTTCCAAAGGGCGAGTTGGTCCCCACAGCATCTTGCTTCCAGCTCTTTGGGAAGCTAAGAAACAACTCGCTCTGCACAGTGCTCTTACAGCCTACAGGGAACATCTCTTCCAAAGGCCTGTGAAACGCAGTTTCTTTGCAGGCCTGATCTGGCTGAAGTAGGACTTCTGCTCTGGGTGTGCTACATTGCCCTAGAGCTGAAAGGCACAACGTGCAGGCTTCTTTCCAAAGGGCGAGTTGGGCCCCACAGCATCTTGCTTCCAGCTCTTTGGGAAGCTAAGAAACAACTCGCTCTGCACAGTGCTCTTACAGCCTACCGGGAACATCTCTTCCAAAGGCCTGTGAAACGCAGTTTCTTTGCAGGCCTGATCTGGCTGAAGTAGGACTTCTGCTCTGGGTGTGCTACATTGCCCTAGAGCTGAAAGGCACAACGTGCAGGCTTCTTTCCAAAGGGCGAGTTGGGCCCCACAGCATCTTGCTTCCAGCTCTTTGGGAAGCTAAGAAACAACTCGCTCTGCACAGTGCTCTTACAGCCTACAGGGAACATCTCTTCCAAAGGCCTGTGAAACGCAGTTTCTTTGCAGGCCTGATCTGGCAGAGTAGGACTTCTGCTCTGGGTGTGCTACATTGCCCTAGAGCTGAAAGGCACAACGTTCCAGCTTCTTTCCAAAGGGCGAGTTGGGACCCACAGCATCTTGCTTCCAGCTCTTTGGGAAGCTAAGAAACAACTGGCTCTGCACAGTGCTCTTACAGCCTACCGGGAACATCTCTTCCAAAGGCCTGTGAAACGCAGTTTCTTTGCAGGCCTGATCTGACTGAAGTAGGACTTCTGCTCTGGGTGTGCAACATTGCCCTAGAGCTGAAAGGCACAACGTGCAGGGTTCTTTCCAAAGGGCGAGTTGGGCCCCACAGCATCTTGCTTCCAGCTCTTTGGGAAGCTAAGAAACAACTCGCTCTGCACAGTGCTCTCACAGCCTACCGGGAACATCTCTTCCAAAGGCCTGTGAAACGCAGTTTCTTTGCAGGCCTGATCTGGCTGAAGTAGGACTTCTGCTCTGGGTGTGCTACATTGCCCTAGAGCTGAAAGGCACAACGTGCAGGCTTCTTTCCAAAGGGCGAGTTGGGCCCCACAGCATCTTTCTTCCAGCTGTTTGGGAAGCTAAGAAACAACTCGCTCTGCACAGTGCTCTTACAGCCTACCGGGAACATCTCTTCCAAAGGCCTGTGAAACGCAGTTTCTTTGCAGGCCTGATCTGGCTGAAGTAGGACTTATGCTCTGGGTGTGCTACATTGCCCTAGAGCTGAAAGGCACAACGTGCAGGCTTCTTTGCAAAGGGCGAGTTGGGCCCCACAGCATCTTGCTTCCAGCTCTTTGGGAAGCTAAGAAACAACTCGCTCTGCACAGTGCTCTTACAGCCTACCGTGAACATCTCTTCCAAAGGCCTGTGAAACGCAGTTTCTTTGCAGGCCTGATCTGGCTGAAGTAGGACTTCTGCTCTGGGTGTGCTACTTTGCCCTAGAGCTGAAAGGCACAACGTGCAGGCTTCTTTCCAAAGGGCGAGTTGGGCCCCACAGCATCTTCCTTCCAGCTCTTTGGGAAGCTAAGAAACAACTCGCTCTGCACAGTGCTCTTACAGCCTACCGGGAACATCTCTTCCAAAGGCCTGTGAAACGCAGTTTCTTTGCAGGCCTGATCTGGCTGAAGTAGGACTTCTGCTCTGGGTGTGCTCCATTGCCCTGAGCTGAAAGGCACAACGTGCAGGCTTCTTTCCAAAGGGCGAGTTGGGCCCCACAGCATCTTGCTTCCAGCTCTTTGGGAAGCTAAGAAACAACTCGCTCTGCACAGTGCTCTTACGCCCTACCAGGAACATCTCTTCCAAAGGCCTGTGAAACGCAGTTTCTTTGCAGGCCTGATCTGGCAGAAGTAGGACTTCTGCTCTGGGTGTGCTACATTGCCCTAGAGCTGAAAGGCACAACGTGCAGGCTTCTTTCCAAAGGGCGAGTTGGGCCCCACAGCATCTTGCTTCCAGCTCTTTGGGAAGCTAAGAAACAACTCGCTCTGCACAGTGCTCTTACACACTTGTGGGAACATCTCTTCCAAAGGCCTGTGAAACGCAGTTTCTTTGCAGGCCTGATCTGGCTGAAGTAGGACTTCTGCTCTGGGTGTGCTACATTGCCCTAGAGCTGAAAGGCACAACGTGCAGGCTTCTTTCCAAAGGGCAAGTTGGGCCCCACAGCATCTTGCATCCAGCTCTTTGGGGAGCTAAGAAACGACTCGCTCTGCACAGTGCTCTTACAGCCTACCGGGAACATCTCTTCCAAAGGCCTGTGAAACGCAGTTTCTTTGCAGGCCTGATCTGGCTGAAGTAGGACTTCTGCTCTGGGTGTGCTCCATTGCCCTGAGCTGAAAGGCCCAACGTGCAGGCTTCTTTCCAAAGGGCGAGTTGGGCCCCACAGCATCTTGCTTCCAGCTCTTTGGGAAGCTAAGAAACAACTCGCTCTGCACAGTGCTCTTACAGCCTACCGGGAACATCTCTTCCAAAGGCCTGTGAAACGCAGTTTCTTTGCAGGCCTGATCTGGCAAATGTAGGACTTCTGCTCTGGGTGTGCTACATTGCCCTAGAGCTGAAAGGGACAACGTGCAGGCTTCTTTCCAAAGGGCGAGTTGGGCCGCACAGCATCTTGCTTCCAGCTCTTTGGAAAGCTAAGAAACAACTCGCTCTGCACAGTGCTCTTACAGCCTACCGGGAACATCTCTTCCAAAGGCCTGTGAAACGCAGTTTCTTTGCAGGCCTGATCTGGCAGAAGTAGGACTTCTGCTCTGGGTGTGCTACATTGCCCTAGAGCTGAAAGGCACAACGTGCAGGCTTCTTTCCAAAGGGCGAGTTGGGCCCCACAGCATCTTGCTTCCAGCTCTTTGGGAAGCTAAGAAACAACTCGCTCTGCACAGTGCTCTTTCAGCCTACCGGGAACATCTCTTCCAAAGGCCTGTGAAACGCAGTTTCTTTGCAGGCCTGATCTGGCTGAAGTAGCACTTCTGCTCTGGGTGTGCTACATTGCCCTAGAGCTGAAAGGCACAACGTGCAGGCTCCTTTCCAAAGGGCGAGTTGGGCCCCACAGCATCTTCCTTCCAGCTCTTTGGGAAGCTAAGGAACAACTCGCTCTGCACAGTGCTCTTACAGCCTACCGGGAACATCTCTTCCAAAGGCCTGTGAAACGCAGTTTCTTTGCAGGCCTGATCTGGCTGAAGTAGGACTTCTGCTCTGGGTGTGCCACATTGCCCTAGAGCTGAAAGGCACAACGTGCAGGCTTCTTTCCAAAGGGCGAGTTGGGCCCCACAGCATCTTGCTTCCAGCTCTTTGGGAAGCTAAGAAACAACTCGCTCTGCACAGTGCTCTTACACCCTACCGGGAACATCTCTTCCAAAGGCCTGTGAAACGCAGTTTCTTTGCTGGCCTGATCTGGCTGAAGTAGGACTTCTGCTCTGGGTGTGCTACATTGCCCTAGAGCTGAAAGGCACAACGTGCACTCTTCTTTCCAAAGGGCGAGTTGGGCCCCACAGCATCTTGCTTCCAGCTTTTTGGGAAGCTAAGAAACAACTCGCTCTGCACAGTGCTCTTACAGCCTACCGGGAACATCTCTTCCAAAGGCCTGTGAAACGCAGTTTCTTTGCAGGCCTGATCTGGCTGAAGTAGGACTTATGCTCTGGGTGTGCTACATTGCCCTAGAGCTGAAAGGCACAACGTGCAGGCTTCTTTGCAAAGGGCGAGTTGGGCCCCACAGCATCTTGCTTCCAGCTCTTTGGGAAGCTAAGAAACAACTCGCTCTGCACAGTGCTCTTACAGCCTACCGTGAACATCTCTTCCAAAGGCCTGTGAAACGCAGTTTCTTTGCAGGCCTGATCTGGCTGAAGTAGGACTTCTGCTCTGGGTGTGCTACTTTGCCCTAGAGCTGAAAGGCACAACGTGCAGGCTTCTTTCCAAAGGGCGAGTTGGGCCCCACAGCATCTTCCTTCCAGCTCTTTGGGAAGCTAAGAAACAACTCGCTCTGCACAGTGCTCTTACAGCCTACCGGGAACATCTCTTCCAAAGGCCTGTGAAACGCAGTTTCTTTGCAGGCCTGATCTGGCTGAAGTAGGACTTCTGCTCTGGGTGTGCTCCATTGCCCTGAGCTGAAAGGCACAACGTGCAGGCTTCTTTCCAAAGGGCGAGTTGGGCCCCACAGCATCTTGCTTCCAGCTCTTTGGGAAGCTAAGAAACAACTCGCTCTGCACAGTGCTCTTACGCCCTACCAGGAACATCTCTTCCAAAGGCCTGTGAAACGCAGTTTCTTTGCAGGCCTGATCTGGCAGAAGTAGGACTTCTGCTCTGGGTGTGCTACATTGCCCTAGAGCTGAAAGGCACAACGTGCAGGCTTCTTTCCAAAGGGCGAGTTGGGCCCCACAGCATCTTGCTTCCAGCTCTTTGGGAAGCTAAGAAACAACTCGCTCTGCACAGTGCTCTTACACACTTGTGGGAACATCTCTTCCAAAGGCCTGTGAAACGCAGTTTCTTTGCAGGCCTGATCTGGCTGAAGTAGGACTTCTGCTCTGGGTGTGCTACATTGCCCTAGAGCTGAAAGGCACAACGTGCAGGCTTCTTTCCAAAGGGCAAGTTGGGCCCCACAGCATCTTGCATCCAGCTCTTTGGGGAGCTAAGAAACGACTCGCTCTGCACAGTGCTCTTACAGCCTACCGGGAACATCTCTTCCAAAGGCCTGTGAAACGCAGTTTCTTTGCAGGCCTGATCTGGCTGAAGTAGGACTTCTGCTCTGGGTGTGCTCCATTGCCCTGAGCTGAAAGGCCCAACGTGCAGGCTTCTTTCCAAAGGGCGAGTTGGGCCCCACAGCATCTTGCTTCCAGCTCTTTGGGAAGCTAAGAAACAACTCGCTCTGCACAGTGCTCTTACAGCCTACCGGGAACATCTCTTCCAAAGGCCTGTGAAACGCAGTTTCTTTGCAGGCCTGATCTGGCAAATGTAGGACTTCTGCTCTGGGTGTGCTACATTGCCCTAGAGCTGAAAGGGACAACGTGCAGGCTTCTTTCCAAAGGGCGAGTTGGGCCGCACAGCATCTTGCTTCCAGCTCTTTGGAAAGCTAAGAAACAACTCGCTCTGCACAGTGCTCTTACAGCCTACCGGGAACATCTCTTCCAAAGGCCTGTGAAACGCAGTTTCTTTGCAGGCCTGATCTGGCAGAAGTAGGACTTCTGCTCTGGGTGTGCTACATTGCCCTAGAGCTGAAAGGCACAACGTGCAGGCTTCTTTCCAAAGGGCGAGTTGGGCCCCACAGCATCTTGCTTCCAGCTCTTTGGGAAGCTAAGAAACAACTCGCTCTGCACAGTGCTCTTTCAGCCTACCGGGAACATCTCTTCCAAAGGCCTGTGAAACGCAGTTTCTTTGCAGGCCTGATCTGGCTGAAGTAGCACTTCTGCTCTGGGTGTGCTACATTGCCCTAGAGCTGAAAGGCACAACGTGCAGGCTCCTTTCCAAAGGGCGAGTTGGGCCCCACAGCATCTTCCTTCCAGCTCTTTGGGAAGCTAAGGAACAACTCGCTCTGCACAGTGCTCTTACAGCCTACCGGGAACATCTCTTCCAAAGGCCTGTGAAACGCAGTTTCTTTGCAGGCCTGATCTGGCTGAAGTAGGACTTCTGCTCTGGGTGTGCCACATTGCCCTAGAGCTGAAAGGCACAACGTGCAGGCTTCTTTCCAAAGGGCGAGTTGGGCCCCACAGCATCTTGCTTCCAGCTCTTTGGGAAGCTAAGAAACAACTCGCTCTGCACAGTGCTCTTACACCCTACCGGGAACATCTCTTCCAAAGGCCTGTGAAACGCAGTTTCTTTGCTGGCCTGATCTGGCTGAAGTAGGACTTCTGCTCTGGGTGTGCTACATTGCCCTAGAGCTGAAAGGCACAACGTGCACTCTTCTTTCCAAAGGGCGAGTTGGGCCCCACAGCATCTTGCTTCCAGCTTTTTGGGAAGCTAAGAAACAACTCGCTCTGCACAGTGCTCTTACAGCCTACCGGGAACATCTCTTCCAAAGGCCTGTGAAACGCAGTTTCTTTGCAGGCCTGATCTGGCTGAAGTAGGACTTCTGCTCTGGGTGTGCCACATTGCCCTAGAGCTGAAAGGCACAACGTGCCGGCTTCTTTCCAAAGGGCGAGTTGGGCCCCACAGCATCTTGCTTCCAGCTCTTTGGGAAGCTAAGAAACAACTCGCTCTGCACAGTGCTCTTACACTCTACCGGGAACATCTCTTCCAAAGGCCTGTGAAACGCAGTTTCTTTGCAGGCCTGATCTGGCTGAAGTAGGACTTCTGCTCTGGGTGTGCTACATTGCCCTAGAGCTGAAAGGCACAACGTGCAGGCTTCTTTCCAAAGGGCGAGTTGGGCCCCACAGCATCTTGCTTCCAGCTCTTTGGGAAGCTAAGAAACAACTCACTCTGCACAGTTCTCTTGCAGCGTACCGGGAACATCTCTTCCAAAGGCCTGTGAAACGCAGTTTCTTTGCAGGCCTGATCTGGCTGAAGTAGGACTTCTGCTCTGGGTGTGCTACATTGCCCTAGAGCTGAAAGGCACAACGTGCAGGCTTCTTTCCAAAGGGCGAGTTGGGCCCCACAGCATCTTGCGTCCAGCTCAATGGGAAGCTAAGAAACAACTCGCTCTGCACAGTGCTCTTACAGCCTACCGGGAACATCTCTTCCAAAGGCCTGTGAAACGCAGTTTCTTTGCAGGCCTGATCTGGCAGAGTAGGACTTCTGCTCTGGGTGTGCTACATTGCCCTAGAGCTGAAAGGCACAACGTGCAGGCTTCTTTCCAAAGGGCGAGTTGGTCCCCACAGCATCTTGCTTCCAGCTCTTTGGGAAGCTAAGAAACAACTCGCTCTGCACAGTGCTCTTACAGCCTACCGGGAACATCTCTTCCAAAGGCCTGTGAAACGCAGTTTCTTTGCAGGCCTGATCTGGATGAAGTAGGACTTCTGCTCTGGGTGTGCTACATTGCCCTAGAGCTGAAAGGCACAACGTGCAGGCTTCTTTGCAAAGGGCGAGTTGGGCCCCACAGCATCTTGCTTCCAGCTCTTTGGGAAGCTAAGAAACAACTCGCTCTGCACAGTGCTCTTACAGCCTACCGGGAACATGTCTTCCAAAGGCCTGTGAAACGCAGTTTCTTTGCAGGCCTGATCTGGCTGAAGTAGGACTTCTGCTCTGGGTGTGCTACATTGCCCTAGAGCTGAAAGGCACAACGTGCAGGCTTCTTTCCAAAGGGCGAGTTGGGCCCCACAGCATCTTGCTTCCAGCTTTTTGGGAAGCTAAGAAACAACTCGCTCTGCACAGTGCTCTTACAGCCTACCGGGAACATCTCTTCCAAAGGCCTCTGAAACGCAGTTTCTTTGCAGGCCTGATCTGGCTGAAGTAGGACTTCTGCTCTGGGTGTGCCCCATTGCCCTAGAGCTGAAAGGCACAACGTGCAGGCTTCTTTCCAAAGGGCGAGTTGGGCCCCACAGCATCTTGCTTCCAGCTCTTTGGGAAGCTAAGAAACCACTCGCTCTGCACAGTGCTCTTACAGCCTACCGGGAACATCTCTTCCAAAGGCCTGTGAAACGCAGTTTCTTTGCAGGCCTGATCTGGCTGAAGTAGGACTTCTGCTCTGGGTGTGCCACATTGCCCTAGAGCTGAAAGGCACAACGTGCAGGCTTCTTTCCAAAGGGCGAGTTGGGCCCCACAGCATCTTGCTTCCAGCTTTTTGGGAAGCTAAGAAACAACTCGCTCTGCACAGTGCTCTTACAGCCTACCGGGAACATCTCTTCCAAAGGCCTGTGAAACGCAGTTTCTTTGCAGGCCTGATCTGGCTGAAGTAGGACTTCTGCTCTGGGTGTGCCACATTGCCCTAGAGCTGAAAGGCACAACGTGCCGGCTTCTTTCCAAAGGGCGAGTTGGGCCCCACAGCATCTTGCTTCCAGCTCTTTGGGAAGCTAAGAAACAACTCGCTCTGCACAGTGCTCTTACACTCTACCGGGAACATCTCTTCCAAAGGCCTGTGAAACGCAGTTTCTTTGCAGGCCTGATCTGGCTGAAGTAGGACTTCTGCTCTGGGTGTGCTACATTGCCCTAGAGCTGAAAGGCACAACGTGCAGGCTTCTTTCCAAAGGGCGAGTTGGGCCCCACAGCATCTTGCTTCCAGCTCTTTGGGAAGCTAAGAAACAACTCACTCTGCACAGTTCTCTTGCAGCGTACCGGGAACATCTCTTCCAAAGGCCTGTGAAACGCAGTTTCTTTGCAGGCCTGATCTGGCTGAAGTAGGACTTCTGCTCTGGGTGTGCTACATTGCCCTAGAGCTGAAAGGCACAACGTGCAGGCTTCTTTCCAAAGGGCGAGTTGGGCCCCACAGCATCTTGCGTCCAGCTCTATGGGAAGCTAAGAAACAACTCGCTCTGCACAGTGCTCTTACAGCCTACCGGGAACATCTCTTCCAAAGGCCTGTGAAACGCAGTTTCTTTGCAGGCCTGATCTGGCAGAGTAGGACTTCTGCTCTGGGTGTGCTACATTGCCCTAGAGCTGAAAGGCACAACGTGCAGGCTTCTTTCCAAAGGGCGAGTTGGTCCCCACAGCATCTTGCTTCCAGCTCTTTGGGAAGCTAAGAAACAACTCGCTCTGCACAGTGCTCTTACAGCCTACCGGGAACATCTCTTCCAAAGGCCTGTGAAACGCAGTTTCTTTGCAGGCCTGTTCTGGCAGAGTAGGACATCTGCTCTGGGTGTGCTACATTGCCCTAGAGCTGAAAGGCACAACGTGCAGGCTTCTTTCCAAAGGGCGAGTTGGGCCCCACAGCATCTTGCTTCCAGCTCTTTGGGAAGCTAAGAAACAACTCGCTCTGCACAGTGCTCTTACATCCTACCGGGAACATCTCTTCCAAAGGCCTGTGAAACGCAGTTTCTTTGCAGGCCTGATCTGGCTGAAGTAGGACTTCTGCTCTGGGTGTGCTACATTGCCCTAGAGCTGAAAGGCACAACGTGCAGGCTTCTTTCCAAAGGGCGAGTTGGGCCCCACAGCATCTTGCTTCCAGCTCTTTGGCAAGCTAAGAAACAACTCGCTCTGCACAGTGCTCTTACAGCCTACAGGGAACATCTCTTCCAAAGGCCTGTGAAACGCAGTTTCTTTGCAGGCCTGATCTGGCTGAAGTAGGACTTCTGCTCTGGGTGTCCCACATTGCCCTAGAGCTGAAAGGCACAACGTGCAGGCTTCTTTCCAAAGGGCGAGTTGGGCCCCACAGCATCTTGCGTCCAGCTCTATGGGAAGCTAAGAAACAACTCGCTCTGCACACAGCTCTTACAGCCAACCAGGAACATCTCTTCCAAAGGCCTGTGAAACGCAGTTTCCTTGCAGGCCTGATCTGGCAGAGTAGGACTTCTGCTCTGGGTGTGCTACATTGCCCTAGAGCTGAAAGGCACAACGTGCAGGCTTCTTTCCAAAGGGCGAGTTGGTCCCCACAGCATCTTCCTTCCAGCTCTTTGGGAAGCTAAGAAACAACTCGCTCTGCACAGTGCTCTTACAGCCTACAGGGAACATCTCTTCCAAAGGCCTGTGAAACGCAGTTTCTTTGCAGGCCTGATCTGGCTGAAGTAGGACTTCTGCTCTGGGTGTGCTACATTGCCCTAGAGCTGAAAGGCACAACGTGCAGGCTTCTTTCCAAAGGGCGAGTTGGGCCCCACAGCATCTTGCTTCCAGCTCTTTGGGAAGCTAAGAAACAACTCGCTCTGCACAGTGCTCTTACAGCCTACCGGGAACATCTCTTCCAAAGGCCTGTGAAACGCAGTTTCTTTGCAGGCCTGATCTGGCTGAAGTAGGACTTCTGCTCTGGGTGTGCTACATTGCCCTAGAGCTGAAAGGCACAACGTGCAGGCTTCTTTCCAAAGGGCGAGTTGGGCCCCACAGCATCTTGCTTCCAGCTCTTTGGGAAGCTAAGAAACAACTCGCTCTGCACAGTGCTCTTACAGCCTACAGGGAACATCTCTTCCAAAGGCCTGTGAAACGCAGTTTCTTTGCAGGCCTGATCTGGCAGAGTAGGACTTCTGCTCTGGGTGTGCTACATTGCCCTAGAGCTGAAAGGCACAACGTTCCAGCTTCTTTCCAAAGGGCGAGTTGGGACCCACAGCATCTTGCTTCCAGCTCTTTGGGAAGCTAAGAAACAACTGGCTCTGCACAGTGCTCTTACAGCCTACCGGGAACATCTCTTCCAAAGGCCTGTGAAACGCAGTTTCTTTGCAGGCCTGATCTGACTGAAGTAGGACTTCTGCTCTGGGTGTGCAACATTGCCCTAGAGCTGAAAGGCACAACGTGCAGGGTTCTTTCCAAAGGGCGAGTTGGGCCCCACAGCATCTTGCTTCCAGCTCTTTGGGAAGCTAAGAAACAACTCGCTCTGCACAGTGCTCTTACAGCCTACCGGGAACATCTCTTCCAAAGGCCTGTGAAACGCAGTTTCTTTGCAGGCCTGATCTGGCTGAAGTAGGACTTCTGCTCTGGGTGTGCTACATTGCCCTAGAGCTGAAAGGCACAACGTGCAGGCTTCTTTCCAAAGGGCGAGTTGGGCCCCACAGCATCTTGCTTCCAGCTGTTTGGGAAGCTAAGAAACAACTCGCTCTGCACAGTGCTCTTACAGCCTACCGGGAACATCTCTTCCAAAGGCCTGTGAAACGCAGTTTCTTTGCAGGCCTGATCTGGCTGAAGTAGGACTTATGCTCTGGGTGTGCTACATTGCCCTAGAGCTGAAAGGCACAACGTGCAGGCTTCTTTCCAAAGGGCGAGTTGGGCCCCACAGCATCTTGCTTCCAGCTCTTTGGGAAGCTAAGAAACAACTCGCTCTGCACAGTGCTCTTACAGCCTACCGTGAACATCTCTTCCAAAGGCCTGTGAAACGCAGTTTCTTTGCAGGCCTGATCTGGCTGAAGTAGGACTTCTGCTCTGGGTGTGCTACTTTGCCCTAGAGCTGAAAGGCACAACGTGCAGGCTTCTTTCCAAAGGGCGAGTTGGGCCCCACAGCATCTTCCTTCCAGCTCTTTGGGAAGCTAAGAAACAACTCGCTCTGCACAGTGCTCTTACAGCCTACCGGGAACATCTCTTCCAAAGGCCTGTGAAACGCAGTTTCTTTGCAGGCCTGATCTGGCTGAAGTAGGACTTCTGCTCTGGGTGTGCTCCATTGCCCTGAGCTGAAAGGCACAACGTGCAGGCTTCTTTCCAAAGGGCGAGTTGGGCCCCACAGCATCTTGCTTCCAGCTCTTTGGGAAGCTAAGAAACAACTCGCTCTGCACAGTGCTCTTACAGCCTACCGGGAACATCTCTTCCAAAGGCCTGTGAAACGCAGTTTCTTTGCAGGCCTGATCTGGCAGATGTAGGACTTCTGCTCTGGGTGTGCTACATTGCCCTAGAGCTGAAAGGGACAACGTGCAGGCTTCTTTCCAAAGGGCGAGTTGGGCCGCACAGCATCTTGCTTCCAGCTCTTTGGAAAGCAAAGAAACAACTCGCTCTGCACAGTGCTCTTACAGCCTACCGGGAACATCTCTTCCAAAGGCCTGTGAAACGCAGTTTCTTTGCAGGCCTGATCTGGCAGAAGTAGGACTTCTGCTCTGGGTGTGCTACATTGCCCTAGAGCTGAAAGGCACAACGTGCAGGCTTCTTTCCAAAGGGCGAGTTGGGCCCCACAGCATCTTGCTTCCAGCTCTTTGGGAAGCTAAGAAACAACTCGCTCTGCACAGTGCTCTTTCAGCCTACCGGGAACATCTCTTCCAAAGGCCTGTGAAACGCAGTTTCTTTGCAGGCCTGATCTGGCTGAAGTAGCACTTCTGCTCTGGGTGTGCTACATTGCCCTAGAGCTGAAAGGCACAACGTGCAGGCTCCTTTCCAAAGGGCGAGTTGGGCCCCACAGCATCTTCCTTCCAGCTCTTTGGGAAGCTAAGGAACAACTCGCTCTGCACAGTGCTCTTACAGCCTACCGGGAACATCTCTTCCAAAGGCCTGTGAAACGCAGTTTCTTTGCAGGCCTGATCTGGCTGAAGTAGGACTTCTGCTCTGGGTGTGCCACATTGCCCTAGAGCTGAAAGGCACAACGTGCAGGCTTCTTTCCAAAGGGCGAGTTGGGCCCCACAGCATCTTGCTTCCAGCTCTTTGGGAAGCTAAGAAACAACTCGCTCTGCACAGTGCTCTTACACCCTACCGGGAACATCTCTTCCAAAGGCCTGTGAAACGCAGTTTCTTTGCTGGCCTGATCTGGCTGAAGTAGGACTTCTGCTCTGGGTGTGCTACATTGCCCTAGAGCTGAAAGGCACAACGTGCACTCTTCTTTCCAAAGGGCGAGTTGGGCCCCACAGCATCTTTCTTCCAGCTTTTTGGGAAGCTAAGAAACAACTCGCTCTGCACAGTGCTCTTACAGCCTACCGGGAACATCTCTTCCAAAGGCCTGTGAAACGCAGTTTCTTTGCAGGCCTGATCTGGCTGAAGTAGGACTTCTGCTCTGGGTGTGCCACATTGCCCTAGAGCTGAAAGGCACAACGTGCCGGCTTCTTTCCAAAGGGCGAGTTGGGCCCCACAGCATCTTGCTTCCAGCTTTTTGGGAAGCTAAGAAACAACTCGCTCTGCACAGTGCTCTTACAGCCTACCGGGAACATCTCTTCCAAAGGCCTGTGAAACGCAGTTTCTTTGCAGGCCTGATCTGGCTGAAGTAGGACTTCTGCTCTGGGTGTGCCACATTGCCCTAGAGCTGAAAGGCACAACGTGCCGGCTTCTTTCCAAAGGGCGAGTTGGGCCCCACAGCATCTTGCTTCCAGCTCTTTGGGAAGCTAAGAAACAACTCGCTCTGCACAGTGCTCTTACACTCTACCGGGAACATCTCTTCCAAAGGCCTGTGAAACGCAGTTTCTTTGCAGGCCTGATCTGGCTGAAGTAGGACTTCTGCTCTGGGTGTGCTACATTGCCCTAGAGCTGAAAGGCACAACGTGCAGGCTTCTTTCCAAAGGGCGAGTTGGGCCCCACAGCATCTTGCTTCCAGCTCTTTGGGAAGCTAAGAAACAACTCACTCTGCACAGTTCTCTTGCAGCGTACCGGGAACATCTCTTCCAAAGGCCTGTGAAACGCAGTTTCTTTGCAGGCCTGATCTGGCTGAAGTAGGACTTCTGCTCTGGGTGTGCTACATTGCCCTAGAGCTGAAAGGCACAACGTGCAGGCTTCTTTCCAAAGGGCGAGTTGGGCCCCACAGCATCTTGCGTCCAGCTCTATGGGAAGCTAAGAAACAACTCGCTCTGCACAGTGCTCTTACAGCCTACCGGGAACATCTCTTCCAAAGGCCTGTGAAACGCAGTTTCTTTGCAGGCCTGATCTGGCAGAGTAGGACTTCTGCTCTGGGTGTGCTACATTGCCCTAGAGCTGAAAGGCACAACGTGCAGGCTTCTTTCCAAAGGGCGAGTTGGTCCCCACAGCATCTTGCTTCCAGCTCTTTGGGAAGCTAAGAAACAACTCGCTCTGCACAGTGCTCTTACAGCCTACCGGGAACATCTCTTCCAAAGGCCTGTGAAACGCAGTTTCTTTGCAGGCCTGTTCTGGCAGAGTAGGACATCTGCTCTGGGTGTGCTACATTGCCCTAGAGCTGAAAGGCACAACGTGCAGGCTTCTTTCCAAAGGGCGAGTTGGGCCCCACAGCATCTTGCTTCCAGCTCTTTGGGAAGCTAAGAAACAACTCGCTCTGCACAGTGCTCTTACAGCCTACCGGGAACATCTCTTCCAAAGGCCTGTGAAACGCAGTTTCTTTGCAGGCCTGATCTGGCTGAAGTAGGACTTCTGCTCTGGGTGTGCTACATTGCCCTAGAGCTGAAAGGCACAACGTGCAGGCTTCTTTCCAAAGGGCGAGTTGGGCCCCACAGCATCTAGCTTCCAGCTCTTTGGCAAGCTAAGAAACAACTCGCTCTGCACAGTGCTCTTACAGCCTACAGGGAACATCTCTTCCAAAGGCCTGTGAAACGCAGTTTCTTTGCAGGCCTGATCTGGCTGAAGTAGGACTTCTGCTCTGGGTGTCCCACATTGCCCTAGAGCTGAAAGGCACAACGTGCAGGCTTCTTTCCAAAGGGCGAGTTGGGCCCCACAGCATCTTGCGTCCAGCTCTATGGGAAGCTAAGAAACAACTCGCTCTGCACAGAGCTCTTACAGCCAACCAGGAACATCTCTTCCAAAGGCCTGTGAAACGCAGTTTCTTTGCAGGCCTGATCTGGCAGAGTAGGACTTCTGCTCTGGGTGTGCTACATTGCCCTAGAGCTGAAAGGCACAACGTGCAGGCTTCTTTCCAAAGGGCGAGTTGGTCCCCACAGCATCTTGCTTCCAGCTCTTTGGGAAGCTAAGAAACAACTCGCTCTGCACAGTGCTCTTACAGCCTACAGGGAACATCTCTTCCAAAGGCCTGTGAAACGCAGTTTCTTTGCAGGCCTGATCTGGCTGAAGTAGGACTTCTGCTCTGGGTGTGCTACATTGCCCTAGAGCTGAAAGGCACAACGTGCAGGCTTCTTTCCAAAGGGCGAGTTGGGCCCCACAGCATCTTGCTTCCAGCTCTTTGGGAAGCTAAGAAACAACTCGCTCTGCACAGTGCTCTTACAGCCTACCGGGAACATCTCTTCCAAAGGCCTGTGAAACGCAGTTTCTTTGCAGGCCTGATCTGGCTGAAGTAGGACTTCTGCTCTGCGTGTGCTACATTGCCCTAGAGCTGAAAGGCACAACGTGCAGGCTTCTTTCCAAAGGGCGAGTTGGGCCCCACAGCATCTTGCTTCCAGCTCTTTGGGAAGCTAAGAAACAACTCGCTCTGCACAGTGCTCTTGCAGCGTACCGGGAACATCTCTTCCAAAGGCCTGTGAAACGCAGTTTCTTTGCAGGCCTGATCTGGCTGAAGTAGGACTTCTGCTCTGGGTGTCCTACATTGCCCTAGAGCTGAAAGGCACAACGTGCAGGCTTCTTTCCAAAGGGCGAGTTGGGCCCCACAGCATCTTGCTTCCAGCTCTTTGGGAAGCTAAGAAACAACTCGCTCTGCACAGTGCTCTTACAGCCTACCGGGAACATCTCTTCCAAAGGCCTGTGAAACGCAGTTTCTTTGCAGGCATGATCTGGCTGAAGTAGGACTTCTGCTCTGGGTGTGCTACATTGCCCTAGAGCTGAAAGGCACAACGTGCAGGCTTCTTTCCAAAGGGCGAGTTGGGCCCCACAGCATCTTGCTTCCAGCTCTTTGGGAAGCTAAGAAACAACTCGCTCTGCACAGTGCTCTTACAGCCTACAGGGAACATCTCTTCCAAAGGCCTGTGAAACGCAGTTTCTTTGCAGGCCTGATCTGGCTGAAGTAGGACTTCTGCTCTGGGTGTGCTACATTGCCCTAGAGCTGAAAGGCACAACGTGCAGGCTTCTTTCC
This sequence comes from Equus przewalskii, assembly GCF_037783145.1. Lineage (NCBI taxonomy): Eukaryota > Metazoa > Chordata > Mammalia > Perissodactyla > Equidae > Equus > Equus przewalskii. The sequence goes on along the minus strand of NW_027227403.1, from coordinate 37,765 downwards.
AAAGGGCGAGTTGGGCCCCACAGCATCTTGCTTCCAGCTCTTTGGGAAGCTAAGAAACAACTCGCTCTGCACAGTGCTCTTACAGCCTACCGGGAACATCTCTTCCAAAGGCCTGTGAAACGCAGTTTCTTTGCAGGCCTGATCTGGCTGAAGTAGGACTTCTGCTCTGGGTGTGCCCCATTGCCCTAGAGCTGAAAGGCACAACGGGCAGGCTTCTGTCCAAAGGGCGAGTTGGACCCCACAGGATCTTGCTTCCAGCTCTTTGGGAAGCTAAGAAACAACTCGCTCTGCACAGTGCTCTTACAGCCTACCGGGAACATCTCTTCCAAAGGCCTGTGAAACGCAGTTTCTTTGCAGGCCTGATCTGGCTGAAGTAGGACTTCTGCTCTGGGTGTGCTACATTGCCCTAGAGCTGAAAGGCACAACGTTCCAGCTTCTTTCCAAAGGGCGAGTTGGGACCCACAGCATCTTGCTTCCAGCTCTTTGGGAAGCTAAGAAACAACTGGCTCTGCACAGTGCTCTTACAGCCTACCGGGAACATCTCTTCCAAAGGCCTGTGAAACGCAGTTTCTTTGCAGGCCTGATCTGGCTGAAGTAGGACTTCTGCTCTGGGTGTGCAACATTGCCCTAGAGCTGAAAGGCACAACGTGCAGGCTTCTTTCCAAAGGGCGAGTTGGGCCCCACAGCATCTTCCTTCCAGCTCTTTGGGAAGCTAAGAAACAACTCGCTCTGCACAGTGCTCTTACAGCCTACCGGGAACATCTCTTCCAAAGGCCTGTGAAACGCAGTTTCTTTGCAGGCCTGATCTGGCTGAAGTAGGACTTCTGCTCTGGGTGTGCTCCATTGCCCTGAGCTGAAAGGCACAACGTGCAGGCTTCTTTCCAAAGGGCGAGTTGGGCCCCACAGCATCTTGCTTCCAGCTCTTTGGGAAGCTAAGAAACAACTTGCTCTGCACAGTGCTCTTACAGCCTACCGGGAACATCTCTTCCAAAGGCCTGTGAAACGCAGTTTCTTTGCAGGCCTGATCTGGCTGAAGTAGGACTTCTGCTCTGGGTGTGCTACATTGCCCTAGAGCTGAAAGGCACAACGTGCCGGCTTCTTTCCAAAGGGCGAGTTGGGCCCCACAGCATCTTGCTTCCAGCTCTTTGGGAAGCTAAGAAACAACTCGCTCTGCACAGTGCTCTTGCAGCCTACCGGGAACATCTCTTCCAAAGGCCTGTGAAACGCAGTTTCTTTGCAGGCCCGATCTGGCAGAAGTAGGACTTCTGCTCTGGGTGTGCTACATTGCCCTAGAGCTGAAAGGCACAACGTGCAGGCTTCTTTCCAAAGGGCGAGTAGGCCCCCACATCATCTTGCTTCCAGCTCTTTGTGAATCTAAGAAACAACTCGCTCTGCACAGTGCTCTTACAGCCTACCGGGAACATCTCTTCCAAAGGCCTGTGAAACGCAGTTTCTTGGCAGGCCTGATCTGGCTGAGGTAGGACTTCTGCTCTCGGAGTTCTACTTTGCCCTAGAGCTGAAAGACACAACGTGCAGGCTTCTTTCCAAAGGGCGAATTTGTCCCCACAGCATCTTGCTTCCAGCTCTTTGGGAAGCTAAGAAACAACTCGCTCTGCACAGTGCTCTTACAGCCTACCGGGAACATCTCTTCCAAAGGCCTGTGAAACGCAGTTTCTTTGCAGGCCTCATCTGGCAGAAGTAGGACTTCTGCTCTGGGTGTGCTACATTGTCCTAGAGCTGAAAGGCACAACGTGCAGGCTTCTTTCCAAAGGGCGTGTTGGGCCCCACAGCATCTTGCTTCCAGCTCTTTGGGAAGCTAAGAAACAACTCGCTCTGCACAGTGCTCTTACAGCCTACGGGGAACATCTCTTCCAAAGGCCTGTGAAACGCAGTTTCTTTGCAGGCCTGATCTGGCTGAGGTAGGACTTCTGCTCTGGGTGTGCTACATTGCCCTAGAGCTGAAAGGCAGAACGTGCAGGCTTCTTTCCAAAGAGTGAGTTGGGCCCCACAGCATCTTGCTTCCAGCTCTTTGGGAAGCTAAGAAACAACTCGCTCTGCACAGTGCTCTTACAGCCTACCGGGAACATCTCTTCCAAAGGCCTGTGAAACGCAGTTTCTTTGCAGGCCTGATCTGGCTGAAGTAGGACTTCTGCTCTGGGTGTGCTACATTGCCCTAGAGCTGAAAGGCACAACGTGCAGGCTCCTTTCCAAAGGGCGAGTTGGGCCCCACAGCATCTTCCTTCCAGCTCTTTGGGAAGCTAAGAAACAACTCGCTCTGCACAGTGCTCTTACAGCCTACCGGGAACATCTCTTCCAAAGGCCTGTGAAACGCAGTTTCTTTGCAGGCCTGATCTGGCTGAAGTAGGACTTCTGCTCTGGGTGTGCCACATTGCCCTAGAGCTGAAAGGCACAACGTGCAGGCTTCTTTCCAAAGGGCGAGTTGGGCCCCACAGCATCTTGCTTCCAGCTCTTTGGGAAGCTAAGAAACAACTCGCTCTGCACAGTGCTCTTACACCCTACCGGGAACATCTCTTCCAAAGGCCTGTGAAAGGCAGTTTCTTTGCAGGCCTGATCTGGCTGAAGTAGGACTTCTGCTCTGGGTGTGCTACATTGCCCTAGAGCTGAAAGGCACAACGTGCAGGCTTCTTTCCAAAGGGCGAGTTGGGCCCCACAGCATCTTGCTTCCAGCTCTTTGGGAAGCTAAGAAACAACTCGCTCTGCACAGTGCTCTTACAGCCTACCGGGAACATCTCTTCCAAAGGCCTGTGAAACGCAGTTTCTTTGCAGGCCTGATCTGGCTGAAGTAGGACTTCTGCTCTGGGTGTGCTACATTGCCCTAGAGCTGAAAGGCACAACGTGCAGGCTTCTTTCCAAAGGGCGAGTTGGGCCCCACAGCATCTTGCTTCCAGCTCTTTGGGAAGCTAAGAAACAACTCGCTCTGCACAGTGCTCTTGCAGCCTACCGGGAACATCTCTTCCAAAGGCCTGTGAAACGCAGTTTCTTTGCAGGCCTGATCTGGCTGAAGTAGGACTTCTGCTCTGGGTGTGCTACATTGCCCTAGAGCTGAAAGGCACAACGTGCAGGCTTCTTTCCAAAGGGCGAGTTGGGACCCACAGCATCTTGCTTCCAGCTCTTTGGGAAGCTAAGAAACAACTCGCTCTGCACAGTGCTCTTACAGCCTACCGGGAACATCTCTTCCAAAGGCCTGTGAAACGCAGTTTCTTTGCAGGCCTGATCTGGCTGAAGTAGGACTTCTGCTCTGGGTGTGCTACTTTGCCCTAGAGCTGAAAGGCACAACGTGCAGGCTTCTTTCCAAAGGGCGAGTTGGGCCCCACAGCATCTTGCTTCCAGCTCTTTGGGAAGCTAAGAAACAACTCGCTCTGCACAGTGCTCTTGCAGCCTACCGGGAACATCTCTTCCAAAGGCCTGTGAAACGCAGTTTCTTTGCAGGCCCGATCTGGCAGAAGTAGGACTTCTGCTCTGGGTGTGCTACATTGCCCTAGAGCTGAAAGGCACAACGTGCAGGCTTCTTTCCAAAGGGCGAGTTGGCCCCCACATCATCTTGCTTCCAGCTCTTTGGGAATCTAAGAAACAACTCGCTCTGCACAGTGCTCTTACAGCCTACCGGGAACATCTCTTCCAAAGGCCTGTGAAACGCAGTTTCTTTGCAGGCCTGATCTGGCTGAGGTAGGACTTCTGCTCTCGAAGTTCTACTTTGCCCTAGAGCTGAAAGGCACAACGTGCAGGCTTCTTTCCAAAGGGCGAATTTGTCCCCACAGCATCTTGCTTCCAGCTCTTTGGGAAGCTAAGAAACAACTCGCTCTGCACAGTGCTCTTACAGCCTACCGGGAACATCTCTTCCAAAGGCCTGTGAAACGCAGTTTCTTTGCAGGCCTGATCTGGCAGAAGTAGGACTTCTGCTCTGGGTGTGCTACATTGTCCTAGAGCTGAAAGGCACAACGTGCAGGCTTCTTTCCAAAGGGCGAGTTGGGCCCCACAGCATCTTGCTTCCAGCTCTTTGGGAAGCTAAGAAACAACTCGCTCTGCACAGTGCTCTTACAGCCTACCGGGAACATCTCTTCCAAAGGCCTGTGAAACGCAGTTTCTTTGCAGGCCTGATCTGGCTGAGGTAGGACTTCTGCTCTGGGTGTGCTACATTGCCCTAGAGCTGAAAGGCACAACGTGCAGGCTTCTTTCCAAAGAGTGAGTTGGGCCCCACAGCATCTTGCTTCCAGCTCTTTGGGAAGCTAAGAAACAACTCGCTCTGCACAGTGCTCTTACAGCCTACCGGGAACATCTCTTCCAAAGGCCTGTGAAACGCAGTTTCTTTGCAGGCCTGATCTGGCTGAAGTAGGACTTCTGCTCTGGGTGTGCTACATTGCCCTAGAGCTGAAAGGCACAACGTGCAGGCTTCTTTCCAAAGGGCGAGTTGGGCCCCACAGCATCTTGCTTCCAGCTCTTTGGGAAGCTAAGAAACAACTCGCTCTGCACAGTGCTCTTACAGCCTACCGGGAACATCTCTTCCAAAGGCCTGTGAAACGCAGTTTCTTTGCAGGCCTGATCTGGCTGAAGTAGGACTTCTGCTCTGGGTGTGCCACATTGCCCTAGAGCTGAAAGGCACAACGTGCAGGCTTCTTTCCAAAGGGCGAGTTGGGCCCCACAGCATCTTGCTTCCAGCTCTTTGGGAAGCTAAGAAACAACTCGCTCTGCACAGTGCTCTTACAGCCTACCGGGAACATCTCTTCCAAAGGCCTGTGAAACGCAGTTTCTTTGCAGGCCTGATCTGGCTGAAGTAGGACTTCTGCTCTGGGTGTGCTACATTGCCCTAGAGCTGAAAGGCACAACGTGCAGGCTTCTTTCCAAAGGGCGAGTTGGGCCCCACAGCATCTTGCTTCCAGCTCTTTGGGAAGCTAAGAAACAACTCGCTCTGCACAGTGCTCTTACAGCCTACCGGGAACATCTCTTCCAAAGGCCTGTGAAACGCAGTTTCTTTGCAGGCCTGATCTGGCTGAAGTAGGACTTCTGCTCTGGGTGTGCTACATTGCCCTAGAGCTGAAAGGCACAACGTGCAGGCTTCTTTCCAAAGGGCGAGTTGGGCCCCACAGCATCTTGCTTCCAGCTCTTTGGGAAGCTAAGAAACAACTCGCTCTGCACAGTGCTCTTACAGCCTACCGGGAACATCTCTTCCAAAGGCCTGTGAAACGCAGTTTCTTTGCAGGCCTGATCTGGCTGAAGTAGGACTTCTGCTCTGGGTGTGCTACATTGCCCTAGAGCTGAAAGGCACAACGTGCAGGCTTCTTTCCAAAGGGCGAGTTGGGCCCCACAGCATCTTGCTTCCAGCTCTTTGGGAAGCTAAGAAACAACTCGCTCTGCACAGTGCTCTTACAGCCTACCGGGAACATCTCTTCCAAAGGCCTGTGAAACGCAGTTTCTTTGCAGGCCTGATCTGGCTGAAGTAGGACTTCTGCTCTGGGTGTGCTACATTGCCCTAGAGCTGAAAGGCACAACGTGCAGGCTTCTTTCCAAAGGGCGAGTTGGGCCCCACAGCATCTTGCTTCCAGCTCTTTGGGAAGCTAAGAAACAACTCGCTCTGCACAGTGCTCTTACAGCCTACCGGGAACATCTCTTCCAAAGGCCTGTGAAACGCAGTTTCTTTGCAGGCCTGATCTGGCTGAAGTAGGACTTCTGCTCTGGGTGTGCTACATTGCCCTAGAGCTGAAAGGCACAACGTGCAGGCTTCTTTCCAAAGGGCGAGTTGGGCCCCACAGCATCTTGCTTCCAGCTCTTTGGGAAGCTAAGAAACAACTCGCTCTGCACAGTGCTCTTACAGCCTACCGGGAACATCTCTTCCAAAGGCCTGTGAAACGCAGTTTCTTTGCAGGCCTGATCTGGCTGAAGTAGGACTTCTGCTCTGGGTGTGCTACTTTGCCCTAGAGCTGAAAGGCACAACGTGCAGGCTTCTTTCCAAAGGGCGAGTTGGGCCCCACAGCATCTTGCTTCCAGCTCTTTGGGAAGCTAAGAAACAACTCGCTCTGCACAGTGCTCTTACAGCCTACCGGGAACATCTCTTCCAAAGGCCTGTGAAACGCAGTTTCTTTGCAGGCCTGATCTGGCTGAAGTAGGACTTCTGCTCTGGGTGTGCTACATTGCCCTAGAGCTGAAAGGCACAACGTGCAGGCTTCTTTCCAAAGGGCGAGTTGGGCCCCACAGCATCTTGCTTCCAGCTCTTTGGGAAGCTAAGAAACAACTCGCTCTGCACAGTGCTCTTACAGCCTACCGGGAACATCTCTTCCAAAGGCCTGTGAAACGCAGTTTCTTTGCAGGCCTGATCTGGCTGAAGTAGGACTTCTGCTCTGGGTGTGCTACTTTGCCCTAGAGCTGAAAGGCACAACGTGCAGGCTTCTTTCCAAAGGGCGAGTTGGGCCCCACAGCATCTTCCTTCCAGCTCTTTGGGAAGCTAAGAAACAACTCGCTCTGCACAGTGCTCTTACAGCCTACCGGGAACATCTCTTCCAAAGGCCTGTGAAACGCAGTTTCTTTGCAGGCCTGATCTGGCTGAAGTAGGACTTCTGCTCTGGGTGTGCTACATTGCCCTAGAGCTGAAAGGCACAACGTGCAGGCTTCTTTCCAAAGGGCGAGTTGGGCCCCACAGCATCTTGCTTCCAGCTCTTTGGGAAGCTAAGAAACAACTCGCTCTGCACAGTGCTCTTGCAGCCTACCGGGAACATCTCTTCCAAAGGCCTGTGAAACGCAGTTTCTTTGCAGGCCTGATCTGGCAGAAGTAGGACTTCTGCTCTGGGTGTGCTACATTGCCCTAGAGCTGAAAGGCACAACGTGCAGGCTTCTTTCCAAAGGGCGAGTAGGCCCCCACATCATCTTGCTTCCAGCTCTTTGTGAGGCTAAGAAACAACTCGCTCTGCACAGTGCTCTTACAGCCTACCGGGAACATCTCTTCCAAAGGCCTGTGAAACGCAGTTTCTTGGCAGGCCTGATCTGGCTGAGGTAGGACTTCTGCTCTCGGAGTTCTACTTTGCCCTAGAGCTGAAAGACACAACGTGCAGGCTTCTTTCCAAAGGGCGAATTTGTCCCCACAGCATCTTGCTTCCAGCTCTTTGGGAAGCTAAGAAACAACTCGCTCTGCACAGTGCTCTTACAGCCTACCGGGAACATCTCTTCCAAAGGCCTGTGAAACGCAGTTTCTTTGCAGGCCTCATCTGGCAGAAGTAGGACTTCTGCTCTGGGTGTGCTACATTGTCCTAGAGCTGAAAGGCACAATGTGCAGGCTTCTTTCCAAAGGGCGTGTTGGGCCCCACAGCATCTTGCTTCCAGCTCTTTGGGAAGCTAAGAAACAACTCGCTCTGCACAGTGCTCTTACAGCCTACGGGGAACATCTCTTCCAAAGGCCTGTGAAACGCAGTTTCTTTGCAGGCCTGATCTGGCTGAGGTAGGACTTCTGCTCTGGGTGTGCTACGTTGCCCTAGAGCTGAAAGGCAGAACGTGCAGGCTTCTTTCCAAAGAGTGAGTTGGGCCCCACAGCATCTTGCTTCCAGCTCTTTGGGAAGCTAAGAAACAACTCGCTCTGCACAGTGCTCTTACAGCCTACCGGGAACATCTCTTCCAAAGGCCTGTGAAACGCAGTTTCTTTGCAGGCCTGATCTGGCTGAAGTAGGACTTCTGCTCTGGATGTGCTACATTGCCCTAGAGCTGAAAGGCACAACGTGCAGGCTCCTTTCCAAAGGGCGAGATGGGCCCCACAGCATCTTCCTTCCAGCTCTTTGGGAAGCTAAGGAACAACTCGCTCTGCACAGTGCTCTTACAGCCTACCGGGAACATCTCTTCCAAAGGCCTGTGAAACGCAGTTTCTTTGCAGGCCTGATCTGGCTGAAGTAGGACTTCTGCTCTGGGTGTGCCACATTGCCCTAGAGCTGAAAGGCACAACGTGCAGGCTTCTTTCCAAAGGGCGAGTTGGGCCCCACAGCATCTTGCTTCCAGCTCTTTGGGAAGCTAAGAAACAACTCGCTCTGCACAGTGCTCTTACACCCTACCGGGAACATCTCTTCCAAAGGCCTGTGAAAGGCAGTTTCTTTGCAGGCCTGATCTGGCTGAAGTAGGACTTCTGCTCTGGGTGTGCTACATTGCCCTAGAGCTGAAAGGCACAACGTGCAGGCTTCTTTCCAAAGGGCGAGTTGGGCCCCACAGCATCTTGCTTCCAGCTCTTTGGGAAGCTAAGAAACAACTCGCTCTGCACAGTGCTCTTACAGCCTACCGGGAACATCTCTTCCAAAGGCCTGTGAAACGCAGTTTCTTTGCAGGCCTGATCTGGCTGAAGTAGGACTTCTGCTCTGGGTGTGCTACATTGCCCTAGAGCTGAAAGGCACAACGTGCAGGCTTCTTTCCAAAGGGCGAGTTGGGCCCCACAGCATCTTGCTTCCAGCTCTTTGGGAAGCTAAGAAACAACTCGCTCTGCACAGTGCTCTTACAGCCTACCGGGAACATCTCTTCCAAAGGCCTGTGAAACGCAGTTTCTTTGCAGGCCTGATCTGGCTGAAGTAGGACTTCTGCTCTGGGTGTGCTACATTGCCCTAGAGCTGAAAGGCACAACGTGCAGGCTTCTTTCCAAAGGGCGAGTTGGGACACACAGCATCTTGCTTCCAGCTCTTTGGGAAGCTAAGAAACAACTCGCTCTGCACAGTGCTCTTACAGCCTACCGGGAACATCTCTTCCAAAGGCCTGTGAAACGCAGTTTCTTTGCAGGCCTGATCTGGCTGAAGTAGGACTTCTGCTCTGGGTGTGCCACATTGCCCTAGAGCTGAAAGGCACAACGTGCAGGCTTCTTTCCAAAGGGCGAGTTGGGCACCACAGCATCTTGCTTCCAGCTCTTTGGGAAGCTAAGAAACAACTCGCTCTGCACAGTGCTCTTGCAGCCTACCGGGAACATCTCTTCCAAAGGCCTGTGAAACGCAGTTTCTTTGCAGGCCCGATCTGGCAGAAGTAGGACTTCTGCTCTGGGTGTGCTACATTGCCCTAGAGCTGAAAGGCACAACGTGCAGGCTTCTTTCCAAAGGGCGAGTAGGCCCCCACATCATCTTGCTTCCAGCTCTTTGGGAATCTAAGAAACAACTCGCTCTGCACAGTGCTCTTACAGCCTACCGGGAACATCTCTTCCAAAGGCCTGTGAAACGCAGTTTCTTGGCAGGCCTGATCTGGCTGAGGTAGGACTTCTGCTCTCGAAGTTCTACTTTGCCCTAGAGCTGAAAGGCACAACGTGCAGGCTTCTTTCCAAAGGGCAAATTTGTCCCCACAGCATCTTGCTTCCAGCTCTTTGGGAAGCTAAGAAACAAGTCGCTCTGCACAGTGCTCTTACAGCCTACCGGGAACATCTCTTCCAAAGGCCTGTGAAACGCAGTTTCTTTGCAGGCCTCATCTGGCAGAAGTAGGACTTCTGCTCTGGGTGTGCTACATTGTCCTAGAGCTGAAAGGCACAATGTGCAGGCTTCTTTCCAAAGGGCGTGTTGGGCCCCACGTCATCTTGCTTCCAGCTCTTTGGGAAGCTAAGAAACAACTCGCTCTGCACAGTGCTCTTACAGCCTACCGGGAACATCTCTTCCAAAGGCCTGTGAAACGCAGTTTCTTTGCAGGCCTGATCTGGCTGAGGTAGGACTTCTGCTCTGGGTGTGCTACATTGCCCTAGAGCTGAAAGGCAGAACGTGCAGTCTTCTTTCCAAAGAGTGAGTTGGGCCCCACAGCATCTTGCTTCCAGCTCTTTGGGAAGCTAAGAAACAACTCGCTCTGCACAGTGCTCTTACAGACTACCGGGAACATCTCTTCCAAAGGCCTGTGAAACGCAGTTTCTTTGCAGGCCTGATCTGGCTGAAGTAGGACTTCTGCTCTGGGTGTGCTACATTGCCCTAGAGCTGAAAGGCACAACGTGCAGGCTCCTTTCCAAAGGGCGAGTTGGGCCCCACAGCATCTTCCTTCCAGCTCTTTGGGAAGCTAAGGAACAACTGGCTCTGCACAGTGCTCTTACAGCCTACCGGGAACATCTCTTCCAAAGGCCTGTGAAACGCAGTTTCTTTGCAGGCCTGATCTGGCTGAAGTAGGACTTCTGCTCTGGGTGTGCCACATTGCCCTAGAGCTGAAAGGCACAACGTGCAGGCTTCTTTCGAAAGGGCGAGTTGGGCCCCACAGCATCTTGCTTCCAGCTCTTTGGGAAGCTAAGAAACAACTCGCTCTGCACAGTGCTCTTACACCCTACCGGGAACATCTCTTCCAAAGGCCTGTGAAAGGCAGTTTCTTTGCAGGCCTGATCTGGCTGAAGTAGGACTTCTGCTCTGGGTGTGCCACATTGCCCTAGAGCTGAAAGGCACAACGTGCAGGCTTCTTTCCAAAGGGCGAGTTGGGCCCCACAGCATCTTGCTTCCAGCTCTTTGGGAAGCTAAGAAACAACTCGCTCTGCACAGTGCTCTTACAGCCTACCGGGAACATCTCTTCCAAAGGCCTGTGAAATGCAGTTTCTTTGCAGGCCTGATCTGGCAGAGTAGGACTTCTGCTCTGGGTGTGCTACATTGCCCTAGAGCTGAAAGGCACAACGTGCAGGCTTCTTTCCAAAGGGCGAGTTGGGCCCCACAGCATCTTGCTTCCAGCTCTTTGGGAAGCTAAGAAACAACTCGCTCTGCACAGTGCTCTTACAGCCTACCGGGAACATCTCTTCCAAAGGCCTGTGAAACGCAGTTTCTTTGCAGGCCTGATCTGGCAGAGTAGGACATCTGCTCTGGGTGTGCTACATTGCCCTAGAGCTGAAAGGCACAACGTGCAGGCTTCTTTCCAAAGGGCGAGTTGGGCCCCACAGCATCTTGCTTCCAGCTCTTTGGGAAGCTAAGAAACAACTCGCTCTGCACAGTGCTCTTACAGCCTACCGGGAACAACTCTTCCAAAGGCCTGTGAAACGCAGTTTCTTTGCAGGCCTGATCTGGCTGAAGTAGGACTTCTGCTCTGGGTGTGCTACATTGCCCTAGAGCTGAAAGGCACAACGTGCAGGCTTCTTTGCAAAGGGCGAGTTGGGCCCCACAGCATCTTGCTTCCAGCTCTTTGGGAAGCTAAGAAACAACTCGCTCTTCACAGTGCTCTGACAGCCTACAGGGAACATCTCTTCCAAAGGCCTGTGAAACGCAGTTTCTTTGCAGTCCTGATCTAGCTGAAGTAGGATTTCTGCTCTGTGTGTGCCACATTGCCCTAGAGCTGAAAGGCACAACGTGCCGGCTTCTTTCCAAAGGGCGAGTTGGGCCCCACAGCATCTTGCTTCCAGCTCTTTGGGAAGCTAAGAAACAACTCGCTCTGCACAGTGCGCTTACAGCCTACCGGGAACATCTCTTCCAAAGGCCTGTGAAACGCAGTTTCTTTGCAGGCCTGATCTGGCTGAAGTAGGACTTCTGCTCTGGGTGTGCTACATTGCCCTAGAGCTGAAAGGCACAACGTGCAGGCTTCTTTCCAAAGGGCGAGTTGGGCCCCACAGCATCTTGCTTCCAGCTCTTTGGGAAGCTAAGAAACAACTCGCTCTGCACAGTTCTCTTAGAGCGTACCGGGAACATCTCTTCCAAAGGCCTGTGAAACGCAGTTTCTTTGCAGGCCTGATCTGGCTGAAGTAGGACTTCTGCTCTGGGTGTGCTACATTGCCCTAGAGCTGAAAGGCACAACGTGCAGGCTTCTTTCCAAAGTGCGAGTTGGGCCCCACAGCATCTTGCGTCCAGCTCTATGGGAAGCTAAGAAACAACTCGCTCTGCACAGTGCTCTTACAGCCTACCGGGAACATCTCTTCCAAAGGCCTGTGAAACGCAGTTTCTTTGCAGGCCTGATCTGGCAGAGTAGGACTTCTGCTCTGGGTGTGCTACATTGCCCTAGAGCTGAAAGGCACAACGTGCAGGCTTCTTTCCAAAGGGCGAGTTGGGCCCCACAGCATCTTGCTTCCAGCTCTTTGGGAAGCTAAGAAACAACTCGCTCTGCACAGTGCTCTTACAGCCTACCGGGAACATCTCTTCCAAAGGCCTGTGAAACGCAGTTTCTTTGCAGGCCTGATCTGGCAGAGTAGGACATCTGCTCTGGGTGTGCTACATTGCCCTAGAGCTGAAAGGCACAACGTGCAGGCTTCTTTCCAAAGGGCAAGTTGGGCCCCACAGCATCTTGCTTCCAGCTCTTTGGGAAGCTAAGAAACAACTCGCTCTGCACAGTGCTCTTACAGCCTACCGGGAACATCTCTTCCAAAGGCCTGTGAAACGCAGTTTCTTTGCAGGCCTGATCTGGCTGAAGTAGGACTTCTGCTCTGGGTGTGCTACATTGCCCTAGAGCTGAAAGGCACAACGTGCAGGCTTCTTTGCAAAGGGCGAGTTGGGCCCCACAGCATCTTGCTTCCAGCTCTTTGGGAAGCTAAGAAACAACTCGCTCTGCACAGTGCTCTTACAGCCTACCGGGAACATCTCTTCCAAAGGCCTGTGAAACGCAGTTTCTTTGCAGGCCTGATCTGGCTGAAGTAGGACTTCTGCTCTGGGTGTGCTACATTGCCCTAGAGCTGAAAGGCACAACGTGCCGGCTTCTTTCCAAAGGGCGAGTTGGGCCCCACAGCATCTTGCTTCCAGCTTTTTGGGAAGCTAAGAAACAACTCGCTCTGCACAGTGCTCTTACAGCCTACCGGGAACATCTCTTCCAAAGGCCTGTGAAACGCAGTTTCTTTGCAGGCCTGATCTGGCTGAAGTAGGACTTCTGCTCTGGGTGTGCCCCATTGCCCTAGAGCTGAAAGGCACACCGTGCAGGCTTCTTTCCAAAGGGCGAGTTGGGCCCCACAGCATCTTGCTTCCAGCTCTTTGGGAAGCTAAGAAACCACTCGCTCTGCACAGTGCTCTTACAGCCTACCGGGAACATCTCTTCCAAAGGCCTGTGAAACGCAGTTTCTTTGCAGGCCTGATCTGGCTGAAGTAGGACTTCTGCTCTGGGTGTGCTACATTGCCCTAGAGCTGAAAGGCACAACGTGCAGGCTTCTTTCCAAAGGGCGAGTTGGGCCCCACAGCATCTTGCTTCCAGCTCTTTGGGAAGCTAAGAAACAACTCGCTCTGCACAGTGCTCTTACAGCCTACCGGGAACATCTCTTCCAAAGGCCTGTGAAACGCAGTTTCTTTGCAGGCCTGATCTGGCTGAAGTAGGACTTCTGCTCTGGGTGTGCCCCATTGCCCTAGAGCTGAAAGGCAAAACGTGCAGGCTTCTTTGCAAAGGGCGAGTTGGGCCCCACAGCATCTTGCTTCCAGCTCTTTGGGAAGCTAAGAAACAACTCGCTCTGCACAGTGCTCTTACAGCCTACCGGGAAGATCGCTTCCAAAGGCCTGTGAAACGCAGTTTCTTTGCAGGCCTGATCTGGCTGAAGTAGGACTTCTGCTCTGGGTGTGCTACATTGCCCTAGAGCTGAAAGGCACAACGTGCAGGCTTCTTTGCAAAGGGCGAGATGGGCCCCACAGCATCTTGCTTCCAGCTCTTTGGCAAGCTAAGAAACAACTCGCTCTGCACAGTGCTCTTACAGCCTACAGGGAACATCTCTTCCAAAGGCCTGTGAAACGCAATTTCTTTGCAGGCCTGATCTGGCTGAAGTAGGATTTCTGCTCTGGGTGTGCCACATTGCCCTAGAGCTGAAAGGCACAACGTGCCGGCTTCTTTCCAAAGGGCGAGTTGGGCCCCACAGCATCTTGCTTCCAGCTCTTTGGGAAGCTAAGAAACAACTCGCTATGCACAGTGCTCTTACAGCCTACCGGGAACATCTCTTCCAAAGGCCTGTGAAACGCAGTTTCTTTGCAGGCCTGATCTGGCTGAAGTAGGACTTCTGCTCTGGGTGTGCTACATTGCCCTAGAGCTGAAAGGCACAACGTGCAGGCTTCTTTCCAAAGGGCGAGTTGGGCCCCACAGCATCTTGCTTCCAGCTCTTTGGGAAGCTAAGAAACAACTCGCTCTGCACAGTTCTCTTGGAGCGTACCGGGAACATCTCTTCCAAAGGCCTGTGAAACGCAGTTTCTTTGCAGGCCTGATCTGGCTGAAGTAGGACTTCTGCTCTGGGTGTGCTACATTGCCCTAGAGCTGAAAGGCACAACGTGCAGGCTTCTTTCCAAAGGGCGAGTTGGGCCCCACAGCATCTTGCGTCCAGCTCTATGGGAAGCTAAGAAACAACTCGCTCTGCACAGTGCTCTTACAGCCTACCGGGAACATCTCTTCCAAAGGCCTGTGAAACGCAGTTTCTTTGCAGGCCTGATATGGCAGAGTATGACTTCTGCTCTGGGTGTGCTACATTGCCCTAGTGCTGAAAGGCACAACGTGCAGGCTTCTTTCCAAAGGGCGAGTTGGTCCCCACAGCATCTTGCTTCCAGCTCTTTGGGAAGCTAAGAAACAACTCGCTCTGCACAGTGCTCTTACAGCCTACCGGGAACATCTCTTCCAAAGGCCTGTGAAACGCAGTTTCCTTGCAGGCATGATCTGGCAGAGTAGGACATCTGCTCAGGGTGTGCTACATTGCCCTAGAGCTGAAAGGCACAACGTGCAGGCTTCTTTGCAAAGGGCGAGTTGGGCCCCACAGCATCTTGCTTCCAGCTCTTTGGGAAGCTAAGAAACAACTCGCTCTGCACAGTGCTCTTACAGCCTACCGGGAACATGTCTTCCAAAGGCCTGTGAAACGCAGTTTCTTTGCAGGCCTGATCTGGCTGAAGTAGGACTTCTGCTCTGGGTGTGCTACATTGCCCTAGAGCTGAAAGGCACAACGTGCAGGCTTCTTTCCAAAGGGCGAGTTGGGCCCCACAGCATCTTGCTTCCAGCTTTTTGGGAAGCTAAGAAACAACTCGCTCTGCACAGTGCTCTTACAGCCTACCGGGAACATCTCTTCCAAAGGCCTGTGAAACGCAGTTTCTTTGCAGGCCTGATCTGGCTGAAGTAGGACTTCTGCTCTGGGTGTGCCCCATTGCCCTAGAGCTGAAAGGCACAACGTGCAGGCTTCTTTCCAAAGGGCGAGTTGGGCCCCACAGCATCTTGCTTCCAGCTCTTTGGGAAGCTAAGAAACCACTCGCTCTGCACAGTGCTCTTACAGCCTACCGGGAACATCTCTTCCAAAGGCCTGTGAAACGCAGTTTCTTTGCAGGCCTGATCTGGCTGAAGTAGGACTTCTGCTCTGGGTGTGCTACATTGCCCTAGAGCTGAAAGGCACAACGTGCAGGCTTCTTTCCAAAGGGCGAGTTGGGCCCCACAGCATCTTGCTTCCAGCTTTTTGGGAAGCTAAGAAACAACTCGCTCTGCACACTGCTCTTACAGCCTACCGGGAACATCTCTTCCAAAGGCCTGTGAAACGCAGTTTCTTTGCAGGCCTGATCTGGCTGAAGTAGGACTTCTGCTCTGGGTGTGCCACATTGCCCTAGAGCTGAAAGGCACAACGTGCCGGCTTCTTTCCAAAGGGCGAGTTGGGCCCCACAGCATCTTGCTTCCAGCTCTTTGGGAAGCTAAGAAACAACTCGCTCTGCACAGTGCTCTTACAGCCTACCGGGAACATCTCTTCCAAAGGCCTGTGAAACGCAGTTTCTTTGCAGGCCTGATCTGGCTGAAGTAGGACTTCTGCTCTGGGTGTGCTACATTGCCCTAGAGCTGAAAGGCACAACGTGCCGGCTTCTTTCCAAAGGGCGAGTTGGGCCCCACAGCATCTTGCTTCCAGCTTTTTGGGAAGCTAAGAAACAACTCGCTCTGCACAGTGCTCTTACAGCCTACCGGGAACATCTCTTCCAAAGGCCTGTGAAACGCAGTTTCTTTGCAGGCCTGATCTGGCTGAAGTAGGACTTCTGCTCTGGGTGTGCCCCATTGCCCTAGAGCTGAAAGGCACAACGTGCAGGCTTCTTTCCAAAGGGCGAGTTGGGCCCCACAGCATCTTGCTTCCAGCTCTTTGGGAAGCTAAGAAACCACTCGCTCTGCACAGTGCTCTTACAGCCTACCGGGAACATCTCTTCCAAAGGCCTGTGAAACGCAGTTTCTTTGCAGGCCTGATCTGGCTGAAGTAGGACTTCTGCTCTGGGTGTGCTACATTGCCCTAGAGCTGAAAGGCACAACGTGCAGGCTTCTTTCCAAAGGGCGAGTGGGCCCCACAGCATCTTGCTTCCAGCTCTTTGGGAAGCTAAGAAACAACTCGCTCTGCACAGTGCTCTTACAGCCTACCGGGAACATCTCTTCCAAAGGCCTGTGAAACGCAGTTTCTTTGCAGGCCTGATCTGGCTGAAGTAGGACTTCTGCTCTGGGTGTGCCCCATTGCCCTAGAGCTGAAAGGCAAAACGTGCAGGCTTCTTTGCAAAGGGCGAGTTGGGCCCCACAGCATCTTGCTTCCAGCTCTTTGGGAAGCTAAGAAACAACTCGCTCTGCACAGTGCTCTTACAGCCTACCGGGAAGATCGCTTCCAAAGGCCTGTGAAACGCAGTTTCTTTGCAGGCCTGATCTGGCTGAAGTAGGACTTCTGCTCTGGGTGTGCTACATTGCCCTAGAGCTGAAAGGCACAACGTGCAGGCTTCTTTGCAAAGGGCGAGTTGGGCCCCACAGCATCTTGCTTCCAGCTCTTTGGCAAGCTAAGAAACAACTCGCTCTGCACAGTGCTCTTACAGCCTACAGGGAACATCTCTTCCAAAGGCCTGTGAAACGCAATTTCTTTGCAGGCCTGATCTGGCTGAAGTAGGATTTCTGCTCTGGGTGTGCCACATTGCCCTAGAGCTGAAAGGCACAACGTGCCGGCTTCTTTCCAAAGGGCGAGTTGGGCCCCACAGCATCTTGCTTCCAGCTCTTTGGGAAGCTAAGAAACAACTCGCTCTGCACAGTTCTCTTGGAGCGTACCGGGAACATCTCTTCCAAAGGCCTGTGAAACGCAGTTTCTTTGCAGGCCTGATCTGGCTGAAGTAGGACTTCTGCTCTGGGTGTGCTACATTGCCCTAGAGCTGAAAGGCACAACGTGCAGGCTTCTTTCCAAAGGGCGAGTTGGGCCCCACAGCATCTTGCTTCCAGCTCTTTGGGAAGCTAAGAAACAACTCGCTCTGCACAGTGCTCTTACAGCCTACCGGGAACATCTCTTCCAAAGGCCTGTGAAACGCAGTTTCTTTGCAGGCCTGATCTGGCTGAAGTAGGACTTCTGCTCTGCGTGTGCTACATTGCCCTAGAGCTGAAAGGCACAACGTGCAGGCTTCTTTCCAAAGGGCGAGTTGGGCCCCACAGCATCTTGCTTCCAGCTCTTTGGGAAGCTAAGAAACAACTCGCTCTGCACAGTTCTCTTGCAGCGTACCGGGAACATCTCTTCCAAAGGCCTGTGAAACGCAGTTTCTTTGCAGGCCTGATCTGGCTGAAGTAGGACTTCTGCTCTGGGTGTGCTACATTGCCCTAGAGCTGAAAGGCACAACGTGCAGGCTTCTTTCCAAAGGGCGAGTTGGGCCCCACAGCATCTTGCTTCCAGCTCTTTGGGAAGCTAAGAAACAACTCGCTCTGCACAGTGCTCTTACAGCCTACCGGGAACATCTCTTCCAAAGGCCTGTGAAACGCAGTTTCTTTGCAGGCCTGATCTGGCTGAAGTAGGACTTCTGCTCTGGGTGTGCTACATTGCCCTAGAGCTGAAAGGCACAACGTGCAGGCTTCTTTCCAAAGGGCGAGTTGGGCCCCACAGCATCTTGCTTCCAGCTCTTTGGGAAGCTAAGAAACAACTCGCTCTGCACAGTGCTCTTACAGCCTACCGGGAACATCTCTTCCAAAGGCCTGTGAAACGCAGTTTCTTTGCAGGCCTGATCTGGCTGAAGTAGGACTTCTGCTCTGGGTGTGCTACATTGCCCTAGAGCTGAAAGGCACAACGTGCAGGCTTCTTTCCAAAGGGCGAGTTGGGCCCCACAGCATCTTGCTTCCAGCTCTTTGGGAAGCTAAGAAACAACTCGCTCTGCACAGTTCTCTTGGAGCGTACCGGGAACATCTCTTCCAAAGGCCTGTGAAACGCAGTTTCTTTGCAGGCCTGATCTGGCTGAAGTAGGACTTCTGCTCTGGGTGTGCTACATTGCCCTAGAGCTGAAAGGCACAACGTGCAGGCTTCTTTCCAAAGGGCGAGTTGGGCCCCACAGCATCTTGCGTCCAGCTCTATGGGAAGCTAAGAAACAACTCGCTCTGCACAGTGCTCTTACAGCCTACCGGGAACATCTCTTCCAAAGGCCTGTGAAACGCAGTTTCTTTGCAGGCCTGATCTGGCTGAAGTAGGACTTCTGCTCTGGGTGTGCTACATTGCCCTAGAGCTGAAAGGCACAACGTGCAGGCTTCTTTCCAAAGGGCGAGTTGGTCCCCACAGCATCTTGCTTCCAGCTCTTTGGGAAGCTAAGAAACAACTCGCTCTGCACAGTGCTCTTACAGCCTACCGGGAACATCTCTTCCAAAGGCCTGTGAAACGCAGTTTCTTTGCAGGCATCATCTGGCAGAGTAGGACATCTGCTCAGGGTGTGCTACATTGCCCTAGAGCTGAAAGGCACAACGTGCAGGCTTCTTTCGAAAGGGCGAGTTGGGCCCCACAGCATCTTGCTTCCAGCTCTTTGGGAAGCTAAGAAACAACTCGCTCTGCACAGTGCTCTTACAGCCTACCGGGAACATCTCTTCCAAAGGCCTGTGAAACGCAGTTTCTTTGCAGGCCTGATCTGGATGAAGTAGGACTTCTGCTCTGGGTGTGCTACATTGCCCTAGAGCTGAAAGGCACAACGTGCAGGCTTCTTTGCAAAGGGCGAGTTGGGCCCCACAGCATCTTGCTTCCAGCTCTTTGGGAAGCTAAGAAACAACTCGCTCTGCACAGTGCTCTTACAGCCTACCGGGAACATGTCTTCCAAAGGCCTGTGAAACGCAGTTTCTTTGAAGGCCTGATCTGGCTGAAGTAGGACTTCTGCTCTGGGTGTGCTACATTGCCCTAGAGCTGAAAGGCACAACGTGCAGGCTTCTTTCCAAAGGGCGAGTTGGGCCCCACAGCATCTTGCTTCCAGCTTTTTGGGAAGCTAAGAAACAACTCGCTCTGCACAGTGCTCTTACAGCCTACCGGGAACATCTCTTCCAAAGGCCTCTGAAACGCAGTTTCTTTGCAGGCCTGATCTGGCTGAAGTAGGACTTCTGCTCTGGGTGTGCCCCATTGCCCTAGAGCTGAAAGGCACAACGTGCAGGCTTCTTTCCAAAGGGCGAGTTGGGCCCCACAGCATCTTGCTTCCAGCTCTTTGGGAAGCTAAGAAACCACTCGCTCTGCACAGTGCTCTTACAGCCTACCGGGAACATCTCTTCCAAAGGCCTGTGAAACGCAGTTTCTTTGCAGGCCTGATCTGGCTGAAGTAGGACTTCTGCTCTGGGTGTGCTACATTGCCCTAGAGCTGAAAGGCACAACGTGCAGGCTTCTTTCCAAAGGGCGAGTTGGGCCCCACAGCATCTTGCTTCCAGCTTTTTGGGAAGCTAAGAAACAACTCGCTCTGCACAGTGCTCTTACAGCCTACCGGGAACATCTCTTCCAAAGGCCTGTGAAACGCAGTTTCTTTGCAGGCCTGATCTGGCTGAAGTAGGACTTCTGCTCTGGTTGTGCCACATTGCCCTAGAGCTGAAAGGCACAACGTGCCGGCTTCTTTCCAAAGGGCGAGTTGGGCCCCACAGCATCTTGCTTCCAGCTCTTTGGGAAGCTAAGAAACAACTCGCTCTGCACAGTGCTCTTACACTCTACCGGGAACATCTCTTCCAAAGGCCTGTGAAACGCAGTTTCTTTGCAGGCCTGATCTGGCTGAAGTAGGACTTCTGCTCTGGGTGTGCTACATTGCCCTAGAGCTGAAAGGCACAACGTGCAGGCTTCTTTCCAAAGGGCGAGTTGGGCACCACAGCATCTTGCTTCCAGCTCTTTGGGAAGCTAAGAAACAACTCACTCTGCACAGTTCTCTTGCAGCGTACCGGGAACATCTCTTCCAAAGGCCTGTGAAACGCAGTTTCTTTGCAGGCCTGATCTGGCTGAAGTAGGACTTCTGCTCTGGGTGTGCTACATTGCCCTAGAGCTGAAAGGCACAACGTGCAGGCTTCTTTCCAAAGGGCGAGTTGGGCCCCACAGCATCTTGCGTCCAGCTCTATGGGAAGCTAAGAAACAACTCGCTCTGCACAGTGCTCTTACAGCCTACCGGGAACATCTCTTCCAAAGGCCTGTGAAACGCAGTTTCTTTGCAGGCCTGATCTGGCTGAAGTAGGACTTCTGCTCTGGGTGTGCTACATTGCCCTAGAGCTGAAAGGCACAACGTGCAGGCTTCTTTCCAAAGGGCGAGTTGGGCCCCACAGCATCTTGCTTCCAGCTCTTTGGCAAGCTAAGAAACAACTCGCTCTGCACAGTGCTCTTACAGCCTACAGGGAACATCTCTTCCAAAGGCCTGTGAAACGCAGTTTCTTTGCAGGCCTGATCTGGCTGAAGTAGGACTTCTGCTCTGGGTGTCCCACATTGCCCTAGAGCTGAAAGGCACAACGTGCAGGCTTCTTTCCAAAGGGCGAGTTGGGCCCCACAGCATCTTGCGTCCAGCTCTATGGGAAGCTAAGAAACAACTCGCTCTGCACACAGCTCTTACAGCCAACCAGGAACATCTCTTCCAAAGGCCTGTGAAACGCAGTTTCCTTGCAGGCCTGATCTGGCAGAGTAGGACTTCTGCTCTGGGTGTGCTACATTGCCCTAGAGCTGAAAGGCACAACGTGCAGGCTTCTTTCCAAAGGGCGAGTTGGTCCCCACAGCATCTTGCTTCCAGCTCTTTGGGAAGCTAAGAAACAACTCGCTCTGCACAGTGCTCTTACAGCCTACAGGGAACATCTCTTCCAAAGGCCTGTGAAACGCAGTTTCTTTGCAGGCCTGATCTGGCTGAAGTAGGACTTCTGCTCTGGGTGTGCTACATTGCCCTAGAGCTGAAAGGCACAACGTGCAGGCTTCTTTCCAAAGGGCGAGTTGGGCCCCACAGCATCTTGCTTCCAGCTCTTTGGGAAGCTAAGAAACAACTCGCTCTGCACAGTGCTCTTACAGCCTACCGGGAACATCTCTTCCAAAGGCCTGTGAAACGCAGTTTCTTTGCAGGCCTGATCTGGCTGAAGTAGGACTTCTGCTCTGCGTGTGCTACATTGCCCTAGAGCTGAAAGGCACAACGTGCAGGCTTCTTTCCAAAGGGCGAGTTGGGCCCCACAGCATCTTGCTTCCAGCTCTTTGGGAAGCTAAGAAACAACTCGCTCTGCACAGTTCTCTTGCAGCGTACCGGGAACATCTCTTCCAAAGGCCTGTGAAATGCAGTTTCTTTGCAGGCCTGATCTGGCTGAAGTAGGACTTCTGCTCTGGGTGTGCTACATTGCCCTAGAGCTGAAAGGCACAACGTGCAGGCTTCTTTCCAAAGGGCGAGTTGGGCCCCACAGCATCTTGCTTCCAGCTCTTTGGGAAGCTAAGAAACAACTCGCTCTGCACAGTGCTCTTACAGCCTACCGGGAACATCTCTTCCAAAGGCCTGTGAAACGCAGTTTCTTTGCAGGCCTGATCTGGCTGAAGTAGGACTTCTGCTCTGGGTGTGCTACATTGCCCTAGAGCTGAAAGGCACAACGTGCAGGCTTCTTTCCAAAGGGCGAGTTGGGCCCCACAGCATCTTGCTTCCAGCTCTTTGGGAAGCTAAGAAACAACTCGCTCTGCACAGTGCTCTTACAGCCTACAGGGAACATCTCTTCCAAAGGCCTGTGAAACGCAGTTTCTTTGCAGGCCTGATCTGGCTGAAGTAGGACTTCTGCTCTGGGTGTGCTACATTGCCCTAGAGCTGAAAGGCACAACGTGCAGGCTTCTTTCCAAAGGGCGAGTTGGGCCCCACAGCATCTTGCTTCCAGCTCTTTGGGAAGCTAAGAAACAACTCGCTCTGCACAGTGCTCTTACAGCCTACCGGGAACATCTCTTCCAAAGGCCTGTGAAACGCAGTTTCTTTGCAGGCCTGATCTGGCTGAAGTAGGACTTCTGCTCTGGGTGTGCCCCATTGCCCTAGAGCTGAAAGGCACAACGGGCAGGCTTCTGTCGAAAGGGCGAGTTGGGCCCCACAGCATCTTGCTTCCAGCTCTTTGGGAAGCTAAGAAACAACTTGCTCTGCACAGTGCTCTTACAGCCTACCGGGAACATCTCTTCCAAAGGCCTGTGAAACGCAGTTTCTTTGCAGGCCTGATCTGGCTGAAGTAGGACTTCTGCTCTGGGTGTGCTACATTGCCCTAGAGCTGAAAGGCACAACGTTCCAGCTTCTTTCCAAAGGGCGAGTTGGGACCCACAGCATCTTGCTTCCAGCTCTTTGGGAAGCTAAGAAACAACTGGCTCTGCACAGTGCTCTTACAGCCTACCGGGAACATCTCTTCCAAAGGCCTGTGAAACGCAGTTTCTTTGCAGGCCTGATCTGGCTGAAGTAGGACTTCTGCTCTGGGTGTGCAACATTGCCCTAGAGCTGAAAGGCACAACGTGCAGGGTTCTTTCCAAAGGGCGAGTTGGGCCCCACAGCATCTTGCTTCCAGCTCTTTGGGAAGCTAAGAAACAACTCGCTCTGCACAGTGCTCTTACAGCCTACCGGGAACATCTCTTCCAAAGGCCTGTGAAACGCAGTTTCTTTGCAGGCCTGATCTGGCTGAAGTAGGACTTCTGCTCTGGGTGTGCTACATTGCCCTAGAGCTGAAAGGCACAACGTGCAGGCTTCTTTCCAAAGGGCGAGTTGGGCCCCACAGCATCTTGCTTCCAGCTGTTTGGGAAGCTAAGAAACAACTCGCTCTGCACAGTGCTCTTACAGCCTACCGGGAACATCTCTTCCAAAGGCCTGTGAAACGCAGTTTCTTTGCAGGCCTGATCTGGCTGAAGTAGGACTTATGCTCTGGGTGTGCTACATTGCCCTAGAGCTGAAAGGCACAACGTGCAGGCTTCTTTCCAAAGGGCGAGTTGGGCCCCACAGCATCTTGCTTCCAGCTCTTTGGGAAGCTAAGAAACAACTCGCTCTGCACAGTGCTCTTACAGCCTACCGTGAACATCTCTTCCAAAGGCCTGTGAAACGCAGTTTCTTTGCAGGCCTGATCTGGCTGAAGTAGGACTTCTGCTCTGGGTGTGCTACTTTGCCCTAGAGCTGAAAGGCACAACGTGCAGGCTTCTTTCCAAAGGGCGAGTTGGGCCCCACAGCATCTTCCTTCCAGCTCTTTGGGAAGCTAAGAAACAACTCGCTCTGCACAGTGCTCTTACAGCCTACCGGGAACATCTCTTCCAAAGGCCTGTGAAACGCAGTTTCTTTGCAGGCCTGATCTGGCTGAAGTAGGACTTCTGCTCTGGGTGTGCTCCATTGCCCTGAGCTGAAAGGCACAACGTGCAGGCTTCTTTCCAAAGGGCGAGTTGGGCCCCACAGCATCTTGCTTCCAGCTCTTTGGGAAGCTAAGAAACCACTCGCTCTGCACAGTGCTCTTACGCCCTACCAGGAACATCTCTTCCAAAGGCCTGTGAAACGCAGTTTCTTTGCAGGCCTGATCTGGCAGAAGTAGGACTTCTGCTCTGGGTGTGCTACATTGCCCTAGAGCTGAAAGGCACAACGTGCAGGCTTCTTTCCAAAGGGCGAGTTGGGCCCCACAGCATCTTGCTTCCAGCTCTTTGGGAAGCTAAGAAACAACTCGCTCTGCACAGTGCTCTTACACACTTGTGGGAACATCTCTTCCAAAGGCCTGTGAAACGCAGTTTCTTTGCAGGCCTGATCTGGCTGAAGTAGGACTTCTGCTCTGGGTGTGCTACATTGCCCTAGAGCTGAAAGGCACAACGTGCAGGCTTCTTTCCAAAGGGCAAGTTGTGCCCCACAGCATCTTGCATCCAGCTCTTTGGGGAGCTAAGAAACGACTCGCTCTGCACAGTGCTCTTACAGCCTACCGGGAACATCTCTTCCAAAGGACTGTGAAACGCAGTTTCTTTGCAGGCCTGATCTGGCTGAAGTAGGACTTCTGCTCTGGGTGTGCTCCATTGCCCTGAGCTGAAAGGCCCAACGTGCAGGCTTCTTTCCAAAGGGCGAGTTGGGCCCCACAGCATCTTGCTTCCAGCTCTTTGGGAAGCTAAGAAACAACTCGCTCTGCACAGTGCTCTTACAGCCTACCGGGAACATCTCTTCCAAAGGCCTGTGAAACGCAGTTTCTTTGCAGGCCTGATCTGGCTGAAGTAGCACTTCTGCTCTGGGTGTGCTACATTGCCCTAGAGCTGAAAGGCACAACGTGCAGGCTCCTTTCCAAAGGGCGAGTAGGGCCCCACAGCATCTTCCTTCCAGCTCTTTGGGAAGCTAAGGAACAACTCGCTCTGCACAGTGCTCTTACAGCCTACCGGGAACATCTCTTCCAAAGGCCTGTGAAACGCAGTTTCTTTGCAGGCCTGATCTGGCTGAAGTAGGACTTCTGCTCTGGGTGTGCCACATTGCCCTAGAGCTGAAAGGCACAACGTGCAGGCTTCTTTCCAAAGGGCGAGTTGGGCCCCACAGCATCTTGCTTCCAGCTCTTTGGGAAGCTAAGAAACCACTCGCTCTGCACAGTGCTCTTACACCCTACCGGGAACATCTCTTCCAAAGGCCTGTGAAACGCAGTTTCTTTGCTGGCCTGATCTGGCTGAAGTAGGACTTCTGCTCTGGGTGTGCTACATTGCCCTAGAGCTGAAAGGCACAACGTGCACTCTTCTTTCCAAAGGGCGAGTTGGGCCCCACAGCATCTTGCTTCCAGCTTTTTGGGAAGCTAAGAAACAACTCGCTCTGCACAGTGCTCTTACAGCCTACCGGGAACATCTCTTCCAAAGGCCTGTGAAACGCAGTTTCTTTGCAGGCCTGATCTGGCTGAAGTAGGACTTCTGCTATGGGTGTGCCACATTGCCCTAGAGCTGAAAGGCACAACGTGCCGGCTTCTTTCCAAAGGGCGAGTTGGGCCCCACAGCATCTTGCTTCCAGCTTTTTGGGAAGCTAAGAAACAACTCGCTCTGCACAGTGCTCTTACAGCCTACCGGGAACATCTCTTCCAAAGGCCTGTGAAACGCAGTTTCTTTGCAGGCCTGATCTGGCTGAAGTAGGACTTCTGCTCTGGGTGTGCCACATTGCCCTAGAGCTGAAAGGCACAACGTGCCGGCTTCTTTCCAAAGGGCGAGTTGGGCCCCACAGCATCTTGCTTCCAGCTCTTTGGGAAGCTAAGAAACAACTCGCTCTGCACAGTGCTCTTACACTCTACCGGGAACATCTCTTCCAAAGGCCTGTGAAACGCAGTTTCTTTGCAGGCCTGATCTGGCTGAAGTAGGACTTCTGCTCTGGGTGTGCTACATTGCCCTAGAGCTGAAAGGCACAACGTGCAGGCTTCTTTCCAAAGGGCGAGTTGGGCCCCACAGCATCTTGCTTCCAGCTCTTTGGGAAGCTAAGAAACAACTCACTCTGCACAGTTCTCTTGCAGCGTACCGGGAACATCTCTTCCAAAGGCCTGTGAAACGCAGTTTCTTTGCAGGCCTGATCTGGCTGAAGTAGGACTTCTGCTCTGGGTGTGCTACATTGCCCTAGAGCTGAAAGGCACAACGTGCAGGCTTCTTTCCAAAGGGCGAGTTGGGCCCCACAGCATCTTGCGTCCACCTCTATGGGAAGCTAAGAAACAACTCGCTCTGCACAGTGCTCTTACAGCCTACCGGGAACATCTCTTCCAAAGGCCTGTGAAACGCAGTTTCTTTGCAGGCCTGATCTGGCTGAAGTAGGACTTCTGCTCTGGGTGTGCTACATTGCCCTAGAGCTGAAAGGCACAACGTGCAGGCTTCTTTCCAAAGGGCGAGTTGGGCCCCACAGCATCTAGCTTCCAGCTCTTTGGCAAGCTAAGAAACAACTCGCTCTGCACAGTGCTCTTACAGCCTACAGGGAACATCTCTTCCAAAGGCCTGTGAAACGCAGTTTCTTTGCAGGCCTGATCTGGCTGAAGTAGGACTTCTGCTCTGGGTGTCCCACATTGCCCTAGAGCTGAAAGGCACAACGTGCAGGCTTCTTTCCAAAGGGCGAGTTGGGCCCCACAGCATCTTGCGTCCAGCTCTATGGGAAGCTAAGAAACAACTCGCTCTGCACAGAGCTCTTACAGCCAACCAGGAACATCTCTTCCAAAGGCCTGTGAAACGCAGTTTCTTTGCAGGCCTGATCTGGCAGAGTAGGACTTCTGCTCTGGGTGTGCTACATTGCCCTAGAGCTGAAAGGCACAACGTGCAGGCTTCTTTCCAAAGGGCGAGTTGGTCCCCACAGCATCTTGCTTCCAGCTCTTTGGGAAGCTAAGAAACAACTCGCTCTGCACAGTGCTCTTACAGCCTACAGGGAACATCTCTTCCAAAGGCCTGTGAAACGCAGTTTCTTTGCAGGCCTGATCTGGCTGAAGTAGGACTTCTGCTCTGGGTGTGCTACATTGCCCTAGAGCTGAAAGGCACAACGTGCAGGCTTCTTTCCAAAGGGCGAGTTGGGCCCCACAGCATCTTGCTTCCAGCTCTTTGGGAAGCTAAGAAACAACTCGCTCTGCACAGTGCTCTTACAGCCTACCGGGAACATCTCTTCCAAAGGCCTGTGAAACGCAGTTTCTTTGCAGGCCTGATCTGGCTGAAGTAGGACTTCTGCTCTGCGTGTGCTACATTGCCCTAGAGCTGAAAGGCACAACGTGCAGGCTTCTTTCCAAAGGGCGAGTTGGGCCCCACAGCATCTTGCTTCCAGCTCTTTGGGAAGCTAAGAAACAACTCGCTCTGCACAGTTCTCTTGCAGCGTACCGGGAACATCTCTTCCAAAGGCCTGTGAAACGCAGTTTCTTTGCAGGCCTGATCTGGCTGAAGTAGGACTTCTGCTCTGGGTGTGCTACATTGCCCTAGAGCTGAAAGGCACAACGTGCAGGCTTCTTTCCAAAGGGCGAGTTGGGCCCCACAGCATCTTGCTTCCAGCTCTTTGGGAAGCTAAGAAACAACTCGCTCTGCACAGTGCTCTTACAGCCTACCGGGAACATCTCTTCCAAAGGCCTGTGAAACGCAGTTTCTTTGCAGGCCTGATCTGGCTGAAGTAGGACTTCTGCTCTGGGTGTGCTACATTGCCCTAGAGCTGAAAGGCACAACGTGCAGGCTTCTTTCCAAAGGGCGAGTTGGGCCCCACAGCATCTTGCTTCCAGCTCTTTGGGAAGCTAAGAAACAACTCGCTCTGCACAGTGCTCTTACAGCCTACAGGGAACATCTCTTCCAAAGGCCTGTGAAACGCAGTTTCTTTGCAGGCCTGATCTGGCTGAAGTAGGACTTCTGCTCTGGGTGTGCTACATTGCCCTAGAGCTGAAAGGCACAACGTGCAGGCTTCTTTCCAAAGGGCGAGTTGGGCCCCACAGCATCTTGCTTCCAGCTCTTTGGGAAGCTAAGAAACAACTCGCTCTGCACAGTGCTCTTACAGCCTACCGGGAACATCTCTTCCAAAGGCCTGTGAAACGCAGTTTCTTTGCAGGCCTGATCTGGCTGAAGTAGGACTTCTGCTCTGGGTGTGCCCCATTGCCCTAGAGCTGAAAGGCACAACGGGCAGGCTTCTGTCCAAAGGGCGAGTTGGGCCCCACAGCATCTTGCTTCCAGCTCTTTGGGAAGCTAAGAAACAACTCGCTCTGCACAGTGCTCTTACAGCCTACCGGGAACATCTCTTCCAAAGGCCTGTGAAACGCAGTTTCTTTGCAGGCCTGATCTGGCTGAAGTAGGACTTCTGCTCTGGGTGTGCTACATTGCCCTAGAGCTGAAAGGCACAACGTTCCAGCTTCTTTCCAAAGGGCGAGTTGGGACCCACAGCATCTTGCTTCCAGCTCTTTGGGAAGCTAAGAAACAACTGGCTCTGCACAGTGCTCTTACAGCCTACCGGGAACATCTCTTCCAAAGGCCTGTGAAACGCAGTTTCTTTGCAGGCCTGATCTGGCTGAAGTAGGACTTCTGCTCTGGGTGTGCAACATTGCCCTAGAGCTGAAAGGCACAACGTGCAGGGTTCTTTCCAAAGGGCGAGTTGGGCCCCACAGCATCTTGCTTCCAGCTCTTTGGGAAGCTAAGAAACAACTCGCTCTGCACAGTGCTCTTACAGCCTACCGGGAACATCTCTTCCAAAGGCCTGTGAAACGCAGTTTCTTTGCAGGCCTGATCTGGCTGAAGTAGGACTTCTGCTCTGGGTGTGCTACATTGCCCTAGAGCTGAAAGGCACAACGTGCAGGCTTCTTTGCAAAGGGCGAGTTGGGCCCCACAGCATCTTGCTTCCAGCTCTTTGGGAAGCTAAGAAACAACTCGCTCTGCACAGTGCTCTTACAGCCTACCGGGAACATCTCTTCCAAAGGCCTGTGAAACGCAGTTTCTTTGCAGGCCTGATCTGGCTGAAGTAGGACTTCTGCTCTGGGTGTGCTACATTGCCCTAGAGCTGAAAGGCACAACGTGCAGGCTTCTTTCCAAAGGGCGAGTTGGGCCCCACAGCATCTTGCTTCCAGCTCTTTGGGAAGCTAAGAAACCACTCGCTCTGCACAGTGCTCTTACAGCCTACCGGGAACATCTCTTCCAAAGGCCTGTGAAACGCAGTTTCTTTGCTGGCCTGATCTGGCTGAAGTAGGACTTCTGCTCTGGGTGTGCTACATTGCCCTAGAGCTGAAAGGCACAACGTGCAGGCTTCTTTCCAAAGGGCGAGTTGGGCCCCACAGCATCTTGCTTCCAGCTCTTTGGGAAGCTAAGAAACAACTCGCTCTGCACAGTGCTCTTACAGCCTACCGGGAACATCTCTTCCAAAGGCCTGTGAAACGCAGTTTCTTTGCAGGCCTGATCTGGATGAAGTAGGACTTCTGCTCTGGGTGTGCTACATTGCCCTAGAGCTGAAAGGCACAACGTGCAGGCTTCTTTCCAAAGGGCGAGTTGGGCCCCACAGCATCTTGCTTCCAGCTCTTTGGGAAGCTAAGAATCAACTCGCTCTGCACAGTGCTCTTACAGCCTACCGGGAACATCTCTTCCAAAGGCCTGTGAAACGCAGTTTCTTTGCAGGCCTGATCTGGCTGAAGTAGGACTTCTGCTCTGGGTGTGCTACTTTGCCCTAGAGCTGAAAGGCACAACGTGCAGGCTTCTTTCCAAAGGGCGAGTTGGGCCCCACAGCATCTTGCTTCCAGCTCTTTGGGAAGCTAAGAAACAACTCGCTCTGCACAGTGCTCTTACAGCCTACCGGGAACATCTCTTCCAAAGGCCTGTGAAACGCAGTTTCTTTGCAGGCCTGATCTGGCTGAAGTAGGACTTATGCTCTGGGTGTGCTACATTGCCCTAGAGCTGAAAGGCACAACGTGCAGGCTTCTTTCCAAAGGGCGAGTTGGGCCCCACAGCATCTTGCTTCCAGCTCTTTGGGAAGCTAAGAAACAACTCGCTCTGCACAGTGCTCTTACAGCCTACCGTGAACATCTCTTCCAAAGGCCTGTGAAACGCAGTTTCTTTGCAGGCCTGATCTGGCTGAAGTAGGACTTCTGCTCTGGGTGTGCTACTTTGCCCTAGAGCTGAAAGGCACAACGTGCAGGCTTCTTTCCAAAGGGCGAGTTGGGCCCCACAGCATCTTCCTTCCAGCTCTTTGGGAAGCTAAGAAACAACTCGCTCTGCACAGTGCTCTTACAGCCTACCGGGAACATCTCTTCCAAAGGCCTGTGAAACGCAGTTTCTTTGCAGGCCTGATCTGGCTGAAGTAGGACTTCTGCTCTGGGTGTGCTCCATTGCCCTGAGCTGAAAGGCACAACGTGCAGGCTTCTTTCCAAAGGGCGAGTTGGGCCCCACAGCATCTTGCTTCCAGCTCTTTGGGAAGCTAAGAAACCACTCGCTCTGCACAGTGCTCTTACGCCCTACCAGGAACATCTCTTCCAAAGGCCTGTGAAACGCAGTTTCTTTGCAGGCCTGATCTGGCAGAAGTAGGACTTCTGCTCTGGGTGTGCTACATTGCCCTAGAGCTGAAAGGCACAACGTGCAGGCTTCTTTCCAAAGGGCGAGTTGGGCCCCACAGCATCTTGCTTCCAGCTCTTTGGGAAGCTAAGAAACAACTCGCTCTGCACAGTGCTCTTACACACTTGTGGGAACATCTCTTCCAAAGGCCTGTGAAACGCAGTTTCTTTGCAGGCCTGATCTGGCTGAAGTAGGACTTCTGCTCTGGGTGTGCTACATTGCCCTAGAGCTGAAAGGCACAACGTGCAGGCTTCTTTCCAAAGGGCAAGTTGGGCCCCACAGCATCTTGCATCCAGCTCTTTGGGGAGCTAAGAAACGATTCGCTCTGCACAGTGCTCTTACAGCCTACCGGGAACATCTCTTCCAAAGGACTGTGAAACGCAGTTTCTTTGCAGGCCTGATCAGGCTGAAGTAGGACTTCTGCTCTGGGTGTGCTCCATTGCCCTGAGCTGAAAGGCCCAACGTGCAGGCTTCTTTCCAAAGGGCGAGTTGGGCCCCACAGCATCTTGCTTCCAGCTCTTTGGGAAGCTAAGAAACAACTCGCTCTGCACAGTGCTCTTACAGCCTACCGGGAACATCTCTTCCAAAGGCCTGTGAAACGCAGTTTCTTTGCAGTCCTGATCTGGCAGATGTAGGACTTCTGCTCTGGGTGTGCTACATTGCCCTAGAGCTGAAAGGGACAACGTGCAGGCTTCTTTCCAAAGGGCGAGTTGGGCCGCACAGCATCTTGCTTCCAGCTCTTTGGAAAGCTAAGAAACAACTCGCTCTGCACAGTGCTCTTACAGCCTACCGGGAACATCTCTTCCAAAGGCCTGTGAAACGCAGTTTCTTTGCAGGCCTGATCTGGCTGAAGTAGCACTTCTGCTCTGGGTGTGCTACATTGCCCTAGAGCTGAAAGGCACAACGTGCAGGCTCCTTTCCAAAGGGCGAGTTGGGCCCCACAGCATCTTCCTTCCAGCTCTTTGGGAAGCTAAGGAACAACTCGCTCTGCACAGTGCTCTTACAGCCTACCGGGAACATCTCTTCCAAAGGCCTGTGAAACGCAGTTTCTTTGCAGGCCTGATCTGGCTGAAGTAGGACTTCTGCTCTGGGTGTGCCACATTGCCCTAGAGCTGAAAGGCACAACGTGCAGGCTTCTTTCCAAAGGGCGAGTTGGGCCCCACAGCATCTTGCTTCCAGCTCTTTGGGAAGCTAAGAAACCACTCGCTCTGCACAGTGCTCTTACACCCTACCGGGAACATCTCTTCCAAAGGCCTGTGAAACGCAGTTTCTTTGCTGGCCTGATCTGGCTGAAGTAGGACTTCTGCTCTGGGTGTGCTACATTGCCCTAGAGCTGAAAGGCACAACGTGCACTCTTCTTTCCAAAGGGCGAGTTGGGCCCCACAGCATCTTGCTTCCAGCTCTTTGGGAAGCTAAGAAACAACTCGCTCTGCACAGTGCTCTTACAGCCTACCGGGAACATCTCTTCCAAAGGCCTGTGAAACGCAGTTTCTTTGCAGGCCTGATCTGGCTGAAGTAGGACTTCTGCTCTGGGTGTGCTACATTGCCCTAGAGCTGAAAGGCACAATGTGCAGGCTTCTTTCCAAAGGGCGAGTTGGGCCCCACAGCATCTTGCTTCCAGCTTTTTGGGAAGCTAAGTATCAACTCGCTCTGCACAGTGCTCTTACAGCCTACCGGGAACATCTCTTCCAAAGGCCTGTGAAACGCAGTTTCTTTGCAGGCCTGATCTGGCTGAAGTAGGACTTCTGCTCTGGGTGTGCTACTTTGCCCTAGAGCTGAAAGGCACAACGTGCAGGCTTCTTTCCAAAGGGCGAGTTGGGCCCCACAGCATCTTGCTTCCAGCTCTTTGGGAAGCTAAGAAACAACTCGCTCTGCACAGTGCTCTTACAGCCTACCGGGAACATCTCTTCCAAAGGCCTGTGAAACGCAGTTTCTTTGCAGGCCTGATCTGGCTGAAGTAGGACTTATGCTCTGGGTGTGCTACATTGCCCTAGAGCTGAAAGGCACAACGTGCAGGCTTCTTTCCAAAGGGCGAGTTGGGCCCCACAGCATCTTGCTTCCAGCTCTTTGGGAAGCTAAGAAACAACTCGCTCTGCACAGTGCTCTTACAGCCTACCGGGAACATCTCTTCCAAAGGCCTGTGAAACGCAGTTTCTTTGCAGGCCTGATCTGGCTGAAGTAGGACTTCTGCTCTGGGTGTGCTACTTTGCCCTAGAGCTGAAAGGCACAACGTGCAGGCTTCTTTCCAAAGGGCGAGTTGGGCCCCACAGCATCTTGCTTCCAGCTCTTTGGGAAGCTAAGAAACAACTCGCTCTGCACAGTGCTCTTACAGCCTACCGGGAACATCTCTTCCAAAGGCCTGTGAAACGCAGTTTCTTTGCAGGCCTGATCTGGCTGAAGTAGGACTTCTGCTCTGGGTGTGCTACATTGCCCTGAGCTGAAAGGCACAACGTGCAGGCTTCTTTCCAAAGGGCGAGTTGGGCCCCACAGCATCTTGCTTCCAGCTCTTTGGGAAGCTAAGAAACAACTCGCTCTGCACAGTGCTCTTACACCCTACCAGGAACATCTCTTCCAAAGGCCTGTGAAACGCAGTTTCTTTGCAGGCCTGATCTGGCAGAAGTAGGACTTCTGCTCTGGGTGTGCTACATTGCCCTAGAGCTGAAAGGCACAACGTGCAGGCTTCTTTCCAAAGGGCGAGTTGGGCCCCACAGCATCTTGCTTCCAGCTCTTTGGGAAGCTAAGAAACAACTCGCTCTGCACAGTGCTCTTACACACTTGTGGGAACATCTCTTCCAAAGGCCTGTGAAACGCAGTTTCTTTGCAGGCCTGATCTGGCTGAAGTAGGACTTCTGCTCTGGGTGTGCTACATTGCCCTAGAGCTGAAAGGCACAACGTGCAGGCTTCTTTCCAAAGGGCAAGTTGGGCCCCACAGCATCTTGCATCCAGCTCTTTGGGGAGCTAAGAAACGATTCGCTCTGCACAGTGCTCTTACAGCCTACCGGGAACATCTCTTCCAAAGGACTGTGAAACGCAGTTTCTTTGCAGGCCTGATCTGGCTGAAGTAGGACTTCTGCTCTGGGTGTGCTACATTGCCCTAGAGCTGAAAGGCCCAACGTGCAGGCTTCTTTCCAAAGGGCGAGTTGGGCCCCACAGCATCTTGCTTCCAGCTCTTTGGGAAGCTAAGAAACAACTCGCTCTGCACAGTGCTCTTACAGCCTACCGGGAACATCTCTTCCAAAGGCCTGTGAAACGCAGTTTCTTTGCAGGCCTGATCTGGCAGATGTAGGACTTCTGCTCTGGGTGTGCTACATTGCCCTAGAGCTGAAAGGCACAACGTGCAGGCTTCTTTCCAAAGGGCGAGTTGGGCCGCACAGCATCTTGCTTCCAGCTCTTTGGAAAGCTAAGAAACAACTCGCTCTGCACAGTGCTCTTACAGCCTACCGGGAACATCTCTTCCAAAGGCCTGTGAAACGCAGTTTCTTTGCAGGCCTGATCTGGCTGAAGTAGGACTTCTGCTCTGGGTGTGCTACATTGCCCTAGAGCTGAAAGGCACAACGTGCAGGCTTCTTTCCAAAGGGCGAGTTGGGCCCCACAGCATCTTGCTTCCAGCTCTTTGGGAAGCTAAGAAACAACTCGCTCTGCACAGTGCTCTTACAGCCTACCGGGAACATCTCTTCCAAAGGCCTGTGAAACGCAGTTTCTTTGCAGGCCTGATCTGGCTGAAGTAGGACTTCTGCTCTGGGTGTGCCACATTGCCCTAGAGCTGAAAGGCACAACGTGCAGGCTTCTTTCCAAAGGGCGAGTTGGGCCCCACAGCATCTTGCTTCCAGCTCTTTGGGAAGCTAAGAAACCACTCGCTCTGCACAGTGCTCTTACACCCTACCGGGAACATCTCTTCCAAAGGCCTGTGAAACGCAGTTTCTTTGCTGGCCTGATCTGGCTGAAGTAGGACTTCTGCTCTGGGTGTGCTACATTGCCCTAGAGCTGAAAGGCACAACGTGCAGGCTTCTTTCCAAAGGGCGAGTTGGGCCCCACAGCATCTTGCTTCCAGCTCTTTGGGAAGCTAAGAAACAACTCGCTCTGCACAGTGCTCTTACAGCCTACCGGGAACATCTCTTCCAAAGGCCTGTGAAACGCAGTTTCTTTGCAGGCCTGATCTGGCTGAAGTAGGACTTCTGCTCTGGGTGTGCTACATTGCCCTAGAGCTGAAAGGCACAACGTGCAGGCTTCTTTCCAAAGGGCGAGTTGGGCCCCACAGCATCTTGCTTCCAGCTTTTTGGGAAGCTAAGTATCAACTCGCTCTGCACAGTGCTCTTAAAGCCTACCGGGAACATCTCTTCCAAAGGCCTGTGAAACGCAGTTTCTTTGCAGGCCTGATCTGGCTGAAGTAGGACTTCTGCTCTGGGTGTGCTACATTGCCCTAGAGCTGAAAGGCACAACGTGCAGGCTTCTTTCCAAAGGGCGAGTTGGGCCCCACAGCATCTTGCTTCCAGCTCTTTGGGAAGCTAAGAAACAACTCGCTCTGCACAGTGCTCTTACAGCCTACCGGGAACATCTCTTCCAAAGGCCTGTGAAACGCAGTTTCTTTGCAGGCCTGATCTGGCAGAAGTAGGACTTCTGGTCTGGGTGTGCTA
Source organism: Equus przewalskii (assembly GCF_037783145.1). NCBI lineage: Eukaryota > Metazoa > Chordata > Mammalia > Perissodactyla > Equidae > Equus > Equus przewalskii. Next base: position 3,127 of record NW_027227403.1, on the reverse strand, counting down.
CATTGCCCTAGAGCTGAAAGGCACAACGTGCAGGCTTCTTTCCAAAGGGCGAGTTGGCCCCCACAGCATCTTGCTTCCAGCTCTTTGGGAAGCTAAGTCTCAACTCGCTCTTCACAGTGCTCTTACAGCCTACCGGGAACATCTCTTCCAAAGGCCTGTGAAACGCAGTTTCTTTGCAGGCCTGATCTGGCTGAAGTAGGACTTCTGCTCTGGGTGTGCTACATTGCCCTAGAGCTGAAAGGCACAACGTGCAGGCTTCTTTCCAAAGGGCGAGTTGGGCCCCACAGCATCTTGCTTCCAGCTCTTTGGGAAGCTAAGAAACAACTCGCTCTGCACAGTGCTCTTACAGCCTACCGGGAACATCTCTTCCAAAGGCCTGTGAAACGCAGTTTCTTTGCAGGCCTGATCTGGCTGAAGTAGGACTTCTGCTCTGGGTGTGCTACATTGCCCTAGAGCTGAAAGGCACAACGTGCAGGCTTCTTTCCAAAGGGCGAGTTGGGCCCCACAGCATCTTGCTTCCAGCTCTTTGGGAAGCTAAGAAACAACTCGCTCTGCACAGTGCTCTTACAGCCTACCGGGAACATCTCTTCCAAAGGCCTGTGAAACGCAGTTTCTTTGCAGGCCTGATCTGGCTGAAGTAGGACTTCTGCTCTGGGTGTGCTACATTGCCCTAGAGCTGAAAGGCACAACGTGCAGGCTTCTTTCCAAAGGGCGAGTTGGGCCCCACAGCATCTTGCTTCCAGCTCTTTGGGAAGCTAAGAAACAACTCGCTCTGCACAGTGCTCTTACAGCCTACCGGGAACATCTCTTCCAAAGGCCTGTGAAACGCAGTTTCTTTGCAGGCCTGATCTGGCTGAAGTAGGACTTCTGCTCTGGGTGTGCTACATTGCCCTAGAGCTGAAAGGCACAACGTGCAGGCTTCTTTCCAAAGGGCGAGTTGGGCCCCACAGCATCTTGCTTCCAGCTCTTTGGGAAGCTAAGAAACAACTCGCTCTGCACAGTGCTCTTACAGCCTACCGGGAACATCTCTTCCAAAGGCCTGTGAAACGCAGTTTCTTTGCAGGCCTGATCTGGCTGAAGTAGGACTTCTGCTCTGGGTGTGCTACATTGCCCTAGAGCTGAAAGGCACAACGTGCAGGCTTCTTTCCAAAGGGCGAGTTGGGCCCCACAGCATCTTGCTTCCAGCTCTTTGGGAAGCTAAGAAACAACTCGCTCTGCACAGTGCTCTTACAGCCTACCGGGAACATCTCTTCCAAAGGCCTGTGAAACGCAGTTTCTTTGCAGGCCTGATCTGGCTGAAGTAGGACTTCTGCTCTGGGTGTGCTACATTGCCCTAGAGCTGAAAGGCACAACGTGCAGGCTTCTTTCCAAAGGGCGAGTTGGGCCCCACAGCATCTTGCTTCCAGCTCTTTGGGAAGCTAAGAAACAACTCGCTCTGCACAGTGCTCTTACAGCCTACCGGGAACATCTCTTCCAAAGGCCTGTGAAACGCAGTTTCTTTGCAGGCCTGATCTGGCTGAAGTAGGACTTCTGCTCTGGGTGTGCTACATTGCCCTAGAGCTGAAAGGCACAACGTGCAGGCTTCTTTCCAAAGGGCGAGTTGGGCCCCACAGCATCTTGCTTCCAGCTCTTTGGGAAGCTAAGAAACAACTCGCTCTGCACAGTGCTCTTACAGCCTACCGGGAACATCTCTTCCAAAGGCCTGTGAAACGCAGTTTCTTTGCAGGCCTGATCTGGCTGAAGTAGGACTTCTGCTCTGGGTGTGCTACATTGCCCTAGAGCTGAAAGGCACAACGTGCAGGCTTCTTTCCAAAGGGCGAGTTGGGCCCCACAGCATCTTGCTTCCAGCTCTTTGGGAAGCTAAGAAACAACTCGCTCTGCACAGTGCTCTTACAGCCTACCGGGAACATCTCTTCCAAAGGCCTGTGAAACGCAGTTTCTTTGCAGGCCTGATCTGGCTGAAGTAGGACTTCTGCTCTGGGTGTGCTACATTGCCCTAGAGCTGAAAGGCACAACGTGCAGGCTTCTTTCCAAAGGGCGAGTTGGGCCCCACAGCATCTTGCTTCCAGCTCTTTGGGAAGCTAAGAAACAACTCGCTCTGCACAGTGCTCTTACAGCCTACCGGGAACATCTCTTCCAAAGGCCTGTGAAACGCAGTTTCTTTGCAGGCCTGATCTGGCTGAAGTAGGACTTCTGCTCTGGGTGTGCTACATTGCCCTAGAGCTGAAAGGCACAAGGTGCAGGCTTCTTTCCAAAGGGCGAGTTGGGCCCCACAGCATCTTGCTTCCAGCTCTTTGGGAAGCTAAGAAACAACTCGCTCTGCACAGTGCTCTTACAGCCTACCGGGAACATCTCTTCCAAAGGCCTGTGAAACGCAGTTTCTTGGCAGGCCTGATCTGGCTGAAGTAGGACTTCTGCTCTGGGTGTGCTACATTGCCCTAGAGCTGAAAGGCACAACGTGCAGGCTTCTTTCCAAAGGGCGAGTTGGGCCCCACAGCATCTTGCTTCCAGCTCTTTGGGAAGCTAAGAAACAACTCGCTCTGCACAGTGCTCTTACAGCCTACCGGGAACATCTCTTCCAAAGGCCTGTGAAACGCAGTTTCTTTGCAGGCCTGATCTGGCTGAAGTAGGACTTCTGCTCTGGGTGTGCTACATTGCCCTAGAGCTGAAAGGCACAACGTGCAGGCTTCTTTCCAAAGGGCGAGTTGGGCCCCACAGCATCTTGCTTCCAGCTCTTTGGGAAGCTAAGAAACAACTCGCTCTGCACAGTGCTCTTACAGCCTACCGGGAACATCTCTTCCAAAGGCCTGTGAAACGCAGTTTCTTTGCAGGCCTGATCTGGCTGAAGTAGGACTTCTGCTCTGGGTGTGCTACATTGCCCTAGAGCTGAAAGGCACAACGTGCAGGCTTCTTTCCAAAGGGCGAGTTGGGCCCCACAGCATCTTGCTTCCAGCTCTTTGGGAAGCTAAGAAACAACTCGCTCTGCACAGTGCTCTTACAGCCTACCGGGAACATCTCTTCCAAAGGCCTGTGAAACGCAGTTTCTTTGCAGGCCTGATCTGGCTGAAGTAGGACTTCTGCTCTGGGTGTGCTACATTGCCCTAGAGCTGAAAGGCACAACGTGCAG
>NW_027227402.1:0-12867 GCF_037783145.1 Equus przewalskii | reverse complement strand
GTCCGGCAGGTGGTTCCGGCATGTCCGGCAGGTGGTTCCGGCATGTCCAGCACGTGGTTCCAGCATGCCCGGCAGGTGATTCCGGAGTGTCCGGCCTGTGGTTCTGGCACCTCTGAGAGGTGGTTCCGGCATGCCCGGCAGGTGATACCGGAGTGTCCGGCATTTGGTTCTGGCACCTCTGAGAGGTGGTTCCGGAATGCCTGGCCTGTGATTCCGGAGTGTCTGCCGACTGGTTCTGGCGTAGCCGGCAGTTGATTTTGGCGTGTCCACTAGGTGGTTCTGGGGAGTGGATCAGCTGGTTCCGGCATACTCGGCAAGTGGTACCGGCGTGTCCAGAACATGGTTCTGGCAAGTCTGAGAGGTGGTTCCGGCACGCCCGACAGGTGATTCCGGAGCGTCCGCCAAGTGTTTCTGGCGTACCCGGCAGGTGATTTTCGCCTGTCCGACAGGTGTATCTTGCGAGTCGAGCAGGTGGCTGAGGCATGCTCAGCTGGTGCTTCCGGCGTCTCTGGCACGTGGTTCTGGTGTGTCTGAGAGATGGTTCTGGCATCTCCGGCAGATGATTCCGGAGTGTCCACCAAGTGGTTCTTGTATACCTGGCAGGTGATTTTGGAGTGTCAGGAAGTTGGTTCCGGCTAGGTGAGCAGGTGGATCAGGCGTGCTCGCCAGGGGGTTCAGGCGGGTCTGGCAGGTGGTTTCGGTCTGTTCGGGGCGTGGTTCCGGCATCTCAGGCACATGGTTCTGGCACTTCTGAGAGGTGGTTCTGGCCGGCCGGAGAGGTGTTTCCAGAGTCTCCGCCAAGTGGTTCTGGCGTAGCTGAAAGGTGATGCTGGCGTCACCAGCAGGTGGTTCCAGCCAGCCCGGCAGGTGATTCCGGAGTGTCTGCCGTGTGGTTCTGGCGTAGCTGGCAGGTGATTTTGGCGTGTCCAGCAGGTGGTTCCGGCGAGCTCGGCAGGTGGTACCAGCGTGTCCGGAACATGGTTCTGGCACGTCTGAGAGATGGTTCCGTCATGCCAGGCAGGTGATTCCGGAGTGTCCGGCATGTGGTTCTGGCACCTCTGAGAGGTGGTTCCGGCATGCCCGGCAGGTGATTCCGGAGTGTCCGGCACGTGGTTCTGGCACCTCTGAGAGGCGGTTCCGGCATGCCCGGCAGGTGGTTCCGGAGTGTCTGCCGAGTGGTTCTGGCGTAGTCGGCAGGTGATTCTGGCGTGTCCAGCTGGTGGTTGTGGGGAGTGGATCAGGTGGTTCCGGCATACTCGGCAGTTGGTACCAGCGTGTCCGGAACATGGTTCTGGCAAGTCTGAGAGGCGGTTCCGGCATGCCCGACAGGTGATTCCGGAGTGTTCGCCAAGTGGTTCTGGCGTAGCCGGCAGGTCATTTTGCATGTCCAGCGGTGGTTCCGACGAGTCGAGCCTGTGGTTCCGGCGTGTCAGGCAGGTGGTTCTGGCGTGACCGGCACGAGGTTCTGGCACGTCTGAGAGTTGGTTCCGGCATGCCCCACAGGAAATTCCGGAGTGTCCGCCACATGGTTCTGGCGTACCCGGCTGGTGATTTTGGCGTGTCTGGCAGGTGTTTCTGGCAAGTCGAGCATTTGGCTCAGGCATGCTCAGCAGACGCTTCCGGCGTGTCTGGCACGTGGTTGTGGTGTGTCTGACAGCTGGTTCTGGCATGTCCGGCAGATGATTCCGGAGTGTCCACCAAGTGGTTGTGGCATACCCGGCAGGTGATTTTAGGGTGTCAGGTAGGTGGTTCCAGTGAGTCGAGTAGGTGGTTCCGGCGTGCTCGGCAGGTGGTTCAGGCGGGTCTGGCAGGTGGTTTCGGTCTGTTCGGGGTGTGGTTCCGGCATCTCAGGCACATGGTTCTGGCACGTCTGATAGGTGGTTCCGGCCGGCCCGACAGGTGTTTCCATGGTGTCCGCCAAGTGGTTCTGCCATAGCTGGCATGTGATGTTGGCGTGACCGGCAGGTGGTTCCAGCAAGCCCGGCAGGTGATTCCGAAGTGTTCACCAAATGGTTGTGGCGTAGCCGGAAGGTGATTTTGGCGTGTCCAGCAGGTGGTTTTGGCGAGTCGAGCAGGTGGTTCTGGCGTGCTCGGCAGGTGCTTCCGGTGTCATTGGCATGTGGTTCCGGCATGTCTGAGTGGTGGTTCCGCCGTGCCCGGCAGGTGATTCCGGAGTGTTAGCCAAGTGGTTCTGGCGTAGCCGGCAGGTGATTTTCCATGTCCGGCAATGGTTCCGGCGATTCGAGCTGGTGGTTCCGGCATGTCCGGCAGGTGGTTCCGGCATGCCCAGCAGGTGATTCCGGAGTGTCCGGCATGTGATTCTGGCACCTCTGAGAGGTGGTTCCGACATGCCCGGCATGTGATACCGGAGTGTTCGCCAAGTGGTTCTGGCGTATCTGGCAGGTGATTTTGGATGTCCGGCAATGGTTCCGGCGAGTCGAGCCGGTGGTTCCGGAATGTCCGGCTGGTGGTTCCGGCATGTCCGGCAGGTGGTTCCGGCATGTCCAGCACGTGGTTCCGGCATGCCCTGCAGGTGATTCCGGAGTGTCCGGCATGTGGTTCTGGCACCTCTGAGAGGAGTTTCCTGCATGCCCGGCAGGTGATACCAGAGTGTCCGGCATTTGGTTCTGGCACCTCTGAGAGGTGGTTCCGGAATGCCTGGCCTGTGATTCCGGAGTGTCTGCCGAGTGGTTCTGGCGTAGCTGGCAGTTGATTTTGGCGTGTCCACTAGGTGGTTCTGGGGAGTGGATCATCTCGTTCCGGCATACTCAGCAGGTGGTACCGGTGTGTCCAGAACATGGTTCTGGCAAGTCTGAGAGGTGGTTCCAGCACGCCCGACAGGTGATTCCGGTGCGTCCGCCAAGTGTTTCTGGCGTACCCGGCAGGTGATTTTGGCATGTCCGACAGATGTATCTTGCGAGTCGAGCATTTGCTCAGGCATGCTCAGCAGACGCTTCAGGCGTGTCTGGCACGTGGTTCTGGTGTGTCTGACAGCTGGTTCTGGCATGTCCGGCAGATGATTCCGGAGTGTCCACCAAGTGGTTGTGGCATACCCGGCAGGTGATTTTAGGGTGTCAGGTAGGTGGTTCCAGCGAGTCGAGTAGGTGGTTCCTGCGTGCTCGGCAGGTGGTTCAGGCGGGTCAGGCAGGTGGTTTCGGTCTGTTCGGGGTGTGGTTCCGGCATCTCAGGCACATGGTTCTGGCACGTCTGATAGGTGGTTCCGGCCGGCCCGACAGGTGTTTCCATGGTGTCCGCCAAGTGGTTCTGGCATAGCTGGCAGGTGATGTTGGCGTGACCGGCAGGTGGTTCCGGCCAGCCCGGCAGGTGATTCCGAAGTGTTCACCAAATGGTAGTGGCGTAGCCAGCAGTTGATTTTGGCGTGTCCAGCAGGTGGTTTTGGCCAGTCGAGCAGGTGGTTCTGGCGTGCTCGGCAGGTGCTTCCGGTGTCATTGGCATGTGGTTCCGGCATGTCTGAGAGGCGGTTCCGGCACGCCCGACAGGTGATTCCGGAGCGTCCGCCAAGTGTTTCTGGCGTACCCGGCAGGTGATTATGGCGTGTTCAGCAGACGGTTCCGGCGAACTCGGCAGGTGGTACCGGCGTGTCCGGAACATGGTTCTGGCACGTCTGAGAGGTGGTTCCATCATGCCCGGCAGGTCATTTCGGAGAGTCGTCCAAGTGGTTCTGGCGTAGCCCGCAGGCGATTTTGGCGTGTCCGGCAGGTGGTTCCGCCGTGCTCGGCAGGTGGTTCAGGCATGGCCGTCACGTGGTTCCAGTCTGTCCAGGACGTGTTTCCAGCTTCTCCAGCAGGTGGTTCTGGTACGTCTGAGAGGTGGTTCCGCCATGGCTGGCAGGTGATCCCGGACTGTCCCCCAGGTGGTTCTGGCATAGCCAGCAGTTGATATTGGCCTGTCCGGCAGGTGGTTCCAGCGAGTCGAACAGGTGGCTCCGGCGTTCTTGGCAGGTGGTTCCAGTCTGTCCGGTAGGTGTTTCCGGCGTGTCTGGCACGTGCTTCCGGCACGTCTGAGAGGTGGTTCCGGCATGCGCGGCAGGTGATTCCGTAGTGTCCGCCAGGTGGTTCTGGCATACCCGGCAGGTGATTTTGGCGTGTCCGGCAGGTGTTTCTGGCGAGTCGAGCAGGTGGCTGCGGCATGCTCGCCAGGTGCTTCCGGCATCTCCGGCACTTGGTTCTGGTGTGTCTGTGAGCTGGTTCCGGCATGTCCGGCAGATGATTCCGGAGTGTCCGCCAAGTGGTTCTGGCATACCCAGCAGGTGATTTTGGCGTGTCAGGGAGGTGGTACCGGTGAGTCGAGCAGGTGGTTCCGGCGTGCTCAGCAGGTGGTTCAGGCGGTTCTGGCAGGTGGTATCCGTCTGTTCGGGGTGTGGTTCCAGCATCTCATGAACACGTTTCTGGCACGTCTGTGATGTGGTTCCAGCCGGCACGACTGGTGTTTCCGCAGTGTCCGCCAAGAGGTTCTGGCGTAGTTGGCAGGTGATTTGAGCATGACTGGCAGGTGGTTCCAGCAAGCCTGGCAGGTGATTCCAAAGTGTTCACCAACTGGTTGTGGCGTAGCCGGCAGGTGATTTTTGCGTGATCGGCAGGTGGTTCTGGCGAGTCGAGCAGGTGGTTCCGGTGTGCTCGGCTGGTGCTTCCGGGGTCATTGGCACGGGGTTCTGGCATGTCTGAGAGGTGGTTCCTGCATGCCCGGCAAGTGATTCCGGAGTGTTCGCCAAGTGGTTCTGGCATAGTCGGCAGGTGATTTTGGCATGTCCGGCAGGTGGTTCAGGCGAGTTGAGCAGGTGGTTCCAACGTGCTTGGCAGGTGCTTCCGGCGTCTCCGGCACGTGTTTCTGGCACATCTGACAGGTGGTTCCGGCATGCCCGAAAGGTGATTCCGGTCTGTCCAGTAGGTGGTTCCAGCCTGCACGGCATGTGGTTCTGGTACGTCTCAGAGGTGGTTGCGCATGCCCAACAGGTGATTCCGGACTGTCCGCCACATGGTTCTGGCACGTCTGAGAGGTGGTTCCGGCATGCCCGGCAGGTCATCCCAGAGAGTCCTCCAAGTGGTTCTGGCATAACACGCATGTGATTTTGGCATGTCTGGCAGGTTGTTCCGTTGTGCTTGGCTGGTGGTTCAGGCTTGGCCGGCAGGTGGTTCCAGACTGTCCAGGACGTGTTTCCAGCTTCTCCGGCAGGTGGTTCTGGTACGTCTGAGAGGTGGTTCCGCCATGGCTGGCCGGCGATTCCGGACCGTCCCCCAGGTGGTTCTGGCATAGCCAGCAGTTGATATTGGCCTGTCCTTCAGGTGGTTCCAGCGAGTCGAACAGGTGGCTCCGGCGTGCTCGGCAGGTGGTTCCGGTCTGTCCGGTAGGTGATTCCGGCGTGTCCGGCACGTGCTTCCGGCACGTCTGAGAGGTGGTTCCGGCATGCGCGACAGGTGATTTCAGAGTGTCCGCCAGGTGGTTCTGGCGTAGCCGGCAGGTGATTTTGCATGTCCGGCAATGGTTCCGGCGAGTCGAGTCGGTTGTTCCGGCATGTCCGGCAGGTGGTTCCTGCATGCCCGGCAGGTGATTCCGGAGTGTCCGGCATGTGGTTCTGGCACCTCTGAGAGGTCGTTCCGGCAGGCCCGTCAGGTGCTACCAGAGTGTCCGGCATTTGGTTCTGGCACCTCTGAGAGGTGTTTCCGGAATGCCTGGCATGTGATTCCGGAGTGTCTGCCGAGTGGTTCTGGCGTAGCCGGCAGTTGATTTTGGCGTGTCCACTAGGTGGTTCTGGGGAGTGGATCAGCTGGTTCCGGCATACTCGGCAGGTGGTACCGGCGTGTCCAGAACATGGTTCTGGCAAGTTGAGAGGTGCTTCCGGCACGCCCGACAGGTGATTCCGGAGCGTCCCCAAAGTGTTTCTGGCGTACCCGGCAGGTGATTTTGGCATGTCCGACAGGTGTATCTTGCGAGTCGAGCAGGTGGCTCAGGCATGCTCAGCTGGTGCTTCCGGCGTCTCTGGCACGTGGTTCTGGTGTGTCTGAGAGCTGATTCAGGCATGTCCGGCAGATGATTCCGGAGTGTCCACCAAGTGGTTCTGGTATACCTGGCAGGTGATTTTGGCGTGTCAGGAAGTTGGTTCCGGCTTGTTCAGCAGGTGGATCAGGCGAGCTCGCCAGGGGGTTCAGGCGGGTCTGGCAGGTGGTTTCGGTCTGTTCGGGTAGTGGTTCCGGCATCTCAGGCACATGGTTCTGGCACGTCTGAGAGGTGGTTCCGGCCGGCCCGACAGGTGTTTCCGGAGTGTCCGCCAAGTGGTTCTGGCATAGCTGAAAGGTGATGTTGGCGTGCCCGCCAGGTGGTTCCACCCAGCCCGGCAGGTGATTCCGGAGTGTCTGCCGAGTGGTTCTGGTGTAGCCGGCAGGTGATTTTGGCGTGTCCAGCAGGTGCTTCCGCCGAGCTCGGCAGGTGGTTCCGGCATGTCCGGAACATGGTTCTGGCACGTCTGAGAGATGGTTCCGGCATGCCCGGCAGGTGATTCCGGAGTGTCTGGCATGTGGTTCTGGCACCTCTGAGAGGTGGTTCCGGCATGCCCGGCAGTTGGTTACGGAGTGTCTGCCGAGTGGTTCTGGAGTAGCCGGCAGGTGATTCTGGCATATCCAGCAGGTGGTTCTGGGGAGTGGATCAGGTGGTTCCGGCATACTCGGCAGGTGGTACCGGCGTGTCCGGAACATGGTTCTGGTAAGTCTGAGAGGTGGTTCCGGCATGCCCGATAGGTGATTCCGGAGTCTTCGCCAAGTGGTTCTGGCGTAGCCGGCAGGTCATTTTGCATGTCCGGCGGTGGTTCCGGGGAGTAGAGCCGGTGGATGCGGCGTGTCCAGCAGGTTTTTCCGGTCTGTCCGGCAGGTGGTTCTGGCATGACCGGCACGAGGTTCTGGCACGTCTGAGAGTTGGTTCCGGCATGCCCGAAAGGTGATTCCGGAGTGTCTGCCACGTGGTTCTGGCGTACCCGGCAGGTGATTTTGGCGTGTCTGGCAGGTGTTTCTTGCAAGTCGAGCATTTGGCTCAGGCATGATCAGCAGGTTCTTCTGGCGTGTCCGCCCCGTGGTTCTGGCTTACGCGGCAGGTGATTTTACCGTGTCAGGTAGGTGCTTCCAGCAAGTCGAGTAGGTGGTTCCGGCGTGCTCGGCAGGTGGTTCAGGCGGGTCTGGCAGGTCATTTCGGTCTGTTCGGGGTGTGGTTCCGGCATCTCAGGCACATGGTTCCGGCACGTCTGATAGGTGGTTCCGGCCGGCCCGACAGGTGTTTCCATGGTGTCCGCCAAGTGGTTCTGGCATAGCTGGCAGGTGATGTTGGCGTGACTGGCAGGTGGTTCCAGCCAGCCCGGCAGGTGATTCCGGAGTGTCTGCCGAGTGGTTCTGGCGTAGCCGGCAGGTGATTTTGGCGTGTCCAGCAGGTGGTTCCGGCGAGCTCGGCAGGTGGTACCAGCGTGTCCAGAACATGGTTCTGGCACGTCTGAGACATGGTTCCGGCATGCCAGGCAGGAGATTCCGGAGCGTCCGCCACGTAGTTCTCGCACCTCTGAGAGGTGGTTCCGGCATGCCCGGCAGGTGGTTCCGGAGTGTCTGCCGAGTGGTTCTGGCGTAGTCGGCAGGTGATCCTGGCGTGTCCAGCAGGTGGCTCTGGGGAGTGGATCAGGTGGTTCCGGCTTACTCAGCAGGTGGTACCGGCGTTTTCGGAACATGGTTCTGGCACGTCTGAGAGGTGGTTCCGGCATGCCCGGCAGGTGATACCGGAGTCTCCGGCATTTAGTTCTGGCACCTCTGAGAGGTGGTTCCGGAATGCCTGGCATGTGATTCCGGAGTGTCTGCCGAGTGGTTCTGGCGTAGCCGGCAGTTGATTTTGCATGTCCGTCAATGGTTCCGACGAGTCGAGCTGGTGGTTCCGGCATGTCTGGCAGGTGGTTACGGCATGCCCGGCAGGTGGTTCAGGCATGTCCAGCACATGGTTCCGGCATGCCCGGTAGGTGATTCCGGAGTGTCCGGCAAGTGGTTCTGGCACCTCTGAGAGGTGGTTCCGGCATGCGCGGCAGGTGATACCGGAGTGTCTGGCATTTGGTTCTGGCACCTCTGAGAGGTGGTTCCGGAATGCCTGGCATGTGATTCCGGAGTGTCTGCCGAGTGGTTCTGGCGTAGCCGGCAGTTGATTTTGGCGTGTCCACGAGGTGGTTCTGGGGAGTGGATCAGCTGGTTCCGGCATACTCGGCAGGTGGTACCGGCGTGTCCAGAACATGGTTCTGGCAAGTCTGAGAGGTGGTTCCGGCACGCCCGACAGGTGATTCTGCAGCGTCCGCCAAGTGTTTCTGGCGTACCCGGCAGGTGAATTTGGCATTTCCGACAGGTATTTCTTGCGAGTCTAGCAGTTGGCTCAGGCATGCTCAGCAGGTGCTTCCGGCGTCTCTGGCACGTGGTTCTGGTGTGTCTGAGAGCTGGTTCTGGCATGTCTGGCAGATGATTCCGGAGTGTCCACCAAGTGGTTCTGGTAGACCTGGCAGGTGATTTTGTCGTGTCAGGAATGTGGTTCCGGATAGTTGAGCAGGTGGATCAGGCGTGCTCGCCAGGGGGTTCAGGCGGGTCTGGCAGGTGGTTTCGGTCTGTTCGGGGAGTGGTTCCGGCATCTCAGGCTGATGGTTCTGGCACGTCTGATAGGTGGTTCCGGCCGGCCCGACGGGTGTTTCCATGGTGTCCACCAAGTGGTTCTGGCATAGCTGGCAGGTGATGTTGGCGTGACCGGCATGTGGTTCCAGCAAGCCCGGCAGGTGATTCCAAAGAGTTCACCAAATGGTTGTGGCATTGCCGGCAGGTGATTTTGGCGTGTCCAGCAGGTGGTTTTGGCGAGTCGAGCAGGTGGTTCTGGCGTGCTTGGCAGGTGCTTCCGGTGTCACTGGCATGTGGTTCCGGCATGTCTGAGAGGTGGTTCCGGCATGCCCGGCAGGTGGTTCCGGAGAGTCTGCCGAGTGGTTCTGGAGCCAGCCCGGCAGGTGATTCCGAAGAGTTCACCAAATGATTGTGGCGTAGCCGGCAGGTGATTTTGGCGTGTCAGGAAGTTTGTTCCGGCTAGTTGAGCAGGTGGATCAGGCCTGCTCGCCAGGGGGTTCAGGCGGGTCTGGCAGGTAGTTTCGGTCTGTTCGGGTAGTGGTTCCGGCATCTCAGGCACATGTGTCTGGCACGTCTGAGAGGTGGTTACCGCCGGCCGTAGAGGTGTTTCCAGAGTTTCCGCCAAGTGGTTCTGGCGTGGCTGAAAGGTGATTTTGGCGTGACCAGCAGGTGGTTCCAGCCAGCCCAGCAGGTGATTCCGGAGGGTCTGCCGTGTGGTTCTGGCGTAGCTGGCAGGTGATTTTGGCGTGTCCAGCAGGTGGTTCCGGCGAGCTCGGCAGGTGGTACCAGCGTGTCCGGAACATGGTTCTGGCACGTCTGAGAGATGGTTCTGTCATGCCAGGCAGGTGATTCCGGAGTGTCCGGCATGTGGTTCTGGCACCTCTGAGAGGTGGTTCTGGCATGCCCGGCAGGTGGTTCCGGAGTGTCTGCCGAGTGGTTCTGGCGTAGTCGGCAGGTGAGTCTGGCGTGTCCACTAGGTGGTTCTGGGGAGTGGACCAGGTGGTTCCGGCAACTCGGCAGGTGGTACCGGCGTGTCCAGAACATGGTTCTGGCAAGTCTGAGGGGTGGTTCCAGCACACCCGACAGGTGATTCCGGAGTGTTCGCCAAGTGGTTCTGGCGTAGCCGGCAGGTCATTTTGCATGTCCGGCGGTGGTTCCGGCGAGTCGAGCCGGTGGTTCCAGCGTGTCCGGCAGGTGCTTCTGGGGTGACCGGCACGAGGTTCTGGCACGTCTGAGAGTTGGTTCCGGCATGCCCGACAGGTGATTCCGGAGTGTCCGCCACGTGTTTCTGGTGTACCCGGCAGGTGATTTTGGCGTGTCTGGCAGGTGTTTCTTGCAAGTCGAGCATTTGGCTCAGGCATGCTCAGCAGGTGCTTCCGGCGTGTCCGGCACGTGGTTCTGGTGTGTCTGAGAGCTGGTTCTGGCATGTCCGGCAGATGATTCCGGAGTGTCCACCAAGTGGTTGTGGCATACCCGGCAGGTGATTTTAGCGTGTCAGGTAGGTGGTTCCAGCGACTCGAGTAGGTGGTTCCGGCGTGCTCGGCAGGTGGTTCAGGCGGGTCTGGCAGGTGGTTTCGGTATGTTCGGGGTGTGGTTCCGGCATCTCAGGCACATGGTTCTGGCACGTCTGATAGGTGGTTCCGGCCGGCCCGACAGGTGTTTCCATGGTGTCCGCCAAGTGGTTCTGGCATAGCTGGCAGGTGATGTTGGCGTGACCGGCAGGTGGTTCCAGCCAGCCCGGCAGGTGATTCCGAAGAGTTCACCAAATGGTTGTGGCCTAGCCGGCAGGTGATTTTCGCGTGTCCAGCAGGTGGTTTTGGCGAGTCGAGCAGGTGGTTCTGGCGTGCTCGGCAGGTGCTTCCGGTGTCATTGGCATGTGGTTCCGGCATGTCTGAGAGGTGGTTCCACCATGCCCGGCAGGTGATTCCGGAGTGTTCGCCAAGTAGTTCTGGCGTAGCCGGCAGGTGATTTTGCATGTCCGGCAATGGTTCCGGCGAGTCGAGCCGGTGGTTCCGGCATGTCCGGCAGGTGGTTCCGGCATGCCCGGCAGGAGATTCCGGAGTGTCCGGCATGTGGTTATGGCACCTCTGAGAGGTGGTTCCGGCATGCCCGGCAGGTGATACCGGAGTGTTCGCCAAGTGGTTCTGGCGTAGCCGGCAGTTGATTTTGGCGTGTCCACTATGTGTTTCTGGGGAGTGGATCAGCTGGTTCCGGCATACTCGGCAGGTGGTACCGGCGTGTCCAGAACATGGTTCTGGCAAGTCTGAGAGGTGGTTCCGGCACGCCCGACAGGTGATTCCGGAGTGTCCGCCACGTGGTTCTGGCGTACCCGGCAGGTGATTTTGGCGTGTCTGGCAGGTGTTTCTTGCAAGTCGAGCATTTGGCTCAGGCATGATCAGCAGGTGCTTCCGGCGTGTCTGGCACGTGGTTCTGGTGTGTCGGAGAGCTGGTTCTGTCATGTCCGGCAGATGATTCCGGAGTGTCCACCTAGTAGTTTTGGCATACCCGGCAGGTGATTTTAGCGTGTCAGGTAGGTGGTTCCAGCGAGTCGAGTAGGTGGTTCCGGAGTGCGCGGCAGGTGGTTCAGGCGGGTCTGGCAGGTGGTTTCGGTCTGTTCGGGGTGTGGTTCCGGCATCTCAGGCACATGGTTCTGGCACGTCTGATAGGTGGTTCCGGCCTGCCTGACGGGTGTTTCCATGGTGTCCGCCAAGTGGTTCTGGCATAGCTGGCAGGTGATGTTGGCGTGACCGGCAGGTGGTTCCAGCCAGCCCGGCAGGTGATTCTGAAGAATTGGCCAAGTGGTTGTGGCGTAGCTGGCAGGTGATTTTGGCGTGTCCAGCAGGTGGTTTTGGCGAGTCGAGCATGTGGTTCTGGCGTGCTCGGCAGGTGCTTCCGGTGTCATTGGCATGTGGTTCCGGCATTTTGAGAGGTCGTTCCGAAATGCCCGGCAGGTGATTCCGGAGTGTTCGCCAAGTGGTTCTGGCGTAGCCGGCAGGTGATTTTGCATGTCCGGCAATGGTTCCGGCGAGTCGAGTCGGTGGTTCCGGCATGTCCGGCAGGTGGTTCCGGCATGCCCGGCAGGTGATTCCGGAGTGTCCGGCATGTGGTTCTGGCACCTCTGAGAGGTCGTTCCGGCAGGCCCGGCAGGTGATACCAGAGTGTCCGGCATTTGGTTCTGGCACCTCTGAGAGGTGTTTCCGGAATGCCTGGCATGTGATTCCGGAGTGTCTGCCGAGTGGTTCTGGCGTAGCCGGCAGTTGATTTTGGCGTGTCCACTAGGTGGTTCTGGGGAGTGGATCAGCTGGTTCCGGCATACTCGGCAGGTGGTACCGGCGTGTCCAGAACATGGTTCTGGCAAGTCTGAGAGGTGGTTCCGGCACGCCCGACAGGTGATTCCGGAGCGTCCGCCAAGTGTTTCTGGCGTACCCGGCAGGTGATTTTGGCATGTCCGACAGGTGTTTCTTGCGAGTCGAGCAGGTGGCTCAGGCATGCTCAGCTGGTGCTTCCGGCGTCTCTGGCACGTGGTTCTGGTGTGTCTGAGAGCTGGTTCTGGCATGTCCGGCAGATGATTCCGGAGTGTCCACCAAGTGGTTCTGGTATACCTGGCAGGTGATTTTGGCGTGTCAGGAAGGTGGTTCCGGCTAGTTGAGCAGGTGGATCAGGCGTGCTCGCCAGGGGGTTCAGGCGGGTCTGGCAGGTGGTTACGGTCTGTTCGGGAAGTGGTTCCGGCATCTCAGGCACATGGTTCTGGCACATCTGAGAGGTGGTTCCGGCCGGCCCGACAGGTGTTTCCGGAGTGTCCGCCAAGTGGTTCTGGCATAGCTGAAAGGTGATGTTGGCGTGACCGGCAGGTGGTTCCAGCCAGCCCGGCAGGTGATTCCGAAGTGTTCACCAAATGGTTGTGGCGTAGCCGGAAGGTGATTTTGGCGTGTCCAGCAGTTGGTTTTGGCGAGTCGAGCAGGTGGTTCTGGCGTGCTCGGCAGGTGCTTCCGGTGTCATTGGCATATGGTTCCGGCATGTCTGAGAGGTGGTTCCGCCATGCCCGGCAGGTGATTCCGGAGTGTTCGCCAAGTGGTTCTGGCGTAGCCGGCAGCTGATTTTGCATGTCCGGCAATGGATCC
The DNA here is from genome assembly GCF_037783145.1 of Equus przewalskii. Lineage (NCBI taxonomy): Eukaryota > Metazoa > Chordata > Mammalia > Perissodactyla > Equidae > Equus > Equus przewalskii. The sequence goes on along the minus strand of NW_027227402.1, from coordinate 113 downwards.
GGCGAGTCGAGACGGTGGTTCCGACATGTCCGGAAGGTGGTTCCGGCATGCCCGGCAGGTGATTCCGGAGAGTCCGGCATGTGGTTCTGGCACCTCTGAGAGGTAGTTCCAGC
>NW_027227401.1:0-40810 GCF_037783145.1 Equus przewalskii | reverse complement strand
GGTAATCCCGGACTGTCCCCCAGGTGGTTCTGGCATAGCCAGCAGTTGATATTGGCCTGTCCGGCAGGTGGTTCCAGCGAGTCGAACAGGTGGCTCCGGCGTTCTTGGCAGGTGGTTCCGGTCTGTCCGGTAGGTGTTTCCGGCGTGTCTGGCACGTGCTTCCGGCATGCACGGCAGGTGATTCCGTAGTGTCCGCCAGGTGGTTCTGGCATAGCCAGCAGTTGATATTGGCCTGTCCGGCAGGTGGTTCCAGCGATTCGAACAGGTGGCTCCGGCGTGCTCGGCAGGTGGTTCCGGTCTGTCCGGTAGGTGAGTCCGGCGTGTCCGGCACGTGCTTCCGGCACGTCTGAGAGGTGGTTCCGGCATGCGCGACAGGTGATTTCGGAGTGTCCGCCAGGTGGTTCTGGCGTACCCGGCAGGTGATTTTGGCGTGTCCGGCAGGTGTTTCTGGCGAGTCGAGCAGGTGGCTCCGGCATGCTCGGCAGGTGCTTCCGGCGTCTCCGGCACGTGGTTCTGGTGTGTCTGAGAGCTGGTTCCGGCATGTCCGGCAGATGATTCCGGAGTGTCCGCCAAGTGGTTCTGGCATACCCGGCTGGTGATTTGGGCATGTCAGGTAGGTGGTTCCGGCGAGTCGAGCAGGTGGCTCCGGCGTGCTCGGCAGGTTGTTCAGACGGGTCTGGCAGGTGTTTTCCGTCTGTTCGGGGTGTGGTTCCAGCATCTCATGCACATGGTTCTGGCACGTCTGAGATGTGGTTCCGGCCGGCCCGACAGGTGTTTCCACAGTGTCCGCCAAGTGGTACTGGCGTAGTTGGCAGGTGATTTTGGCATGACCGGCAGGTGGTTCCAGCAAGCCCGGCAGGTGATTCCGAAGTGTTCCCCAACTGGTTGTGGCGTAGCCGGCAGGTGATTTTTGCGTGTCCGGCAGGTGGTTCTGGCGAGTCGAGCAGGTGGTTCCGGCGTGCTCGGCAGGTGCTCCCGGGGTCATTGGCACGTGGTTCTGGCATATCTGAGAGGTGGTTCCGGCATGCCCGGCAGGTGATTCCGGAGTGTTCGCCAAGTGTTTCCGGCGTAGCCGGCAGGTGAGTTTGCATGTCGTTCCGGCGGGTCGAGCCGGTGGTTCCGGCGTGTCCGGCAGGTGGTTCCGGTCTGTCCGGCAGGTGGTTCTGTGGTGTCCGGCACGAGGTTCAGTCTGAGAGGCTGTGCCGGCATGCCCCTCACGTGATTCCGGCTTGTCCCCGAAGTGGTGCTGGTGTAGCGGGCAGGTGATTTTGGCGTGTCCGGCAGGTGGTTCAGGCGAGTTGAGCAGGTGGTTGCGACGTGCTCGGCAGGTGCTTCCGGCGTCTCCGGCACGTGTTTCTGGCACATCTGACTGGTGGTTCCGGCATGCCCGAAAGTTGATTCCGGTCTGTCCGGTAGGTGGTTCCGGCGTGCACGGCACGTGGTTCTGGTACGTCTCAGAGGTGGTTGCGTATGCCCAACAGGTGATTCCGGACTGTCCGCCACGTGCTTCTGGCACGTCTGAGAGGTGGTTCCAACATGCCCGGCAGGTCATTTCGGAGAGTCGTCCAAGTGGTTCTGGCGTAGCCCGCAGGTGATTTTGGCGTGTCCGGGAGGTGGTTCCGCCGTGCTCGGCAGGTGGTTCAGGCATGGCCGTCACGTGGTTCCAGTCTGTCCAGGACGTGTTTCCAGCTTCTCCGGCAGGTGGTTCTGGTACGTCTAAGAGGTGGTTCCGCCATGGCTGGCAGGTGATCCCGGACTGTCCCCCAGGTGGTTCTGGCATAGCCAGCAGTTGATATTGGCCTGTCCAGCAGGTGGTTCCAGCGAGTCGAACAGGGGGCTCCGGCGTTCTTGGCAGGTGGTTCTGGTCTGTCCGGTAGGTGTTTCCGGCGTGTCTGGCACGTGCTTCCGGCATGCGCGGCAGGTGATTCCGTAGTGTCCGCCAGGTGGTTCTGTCATACCCGGCAGGTGATTTTGGCGTGTCCGGCAGGTGTTTCTGGCGAGTCGAGCAGGTGGCTCCGGCATGCTCGGCAGGTGCTTCCGGCGTCTCCGGCACTTGGTTCTGGTGTGTCTGAGAGCTGGTTCCGGCATGTCCGGCAGATGATTCCGGAGTGTCCGCCAAGTGGTTCTGGCATACCCAGCAGGTGATTTTGGCGTGTCAGGGAGGTGGTACCGGTGAGTCGAGCAGGTGGTTCTGGCGTGCTCGGCAGGTGGTTCAGGCGGTTCTGGCAGGTGGTATCCATCTGTTCGGGGTGTGGTTCCAGCATCTCATGAACACGTTTCTGGCACGTCTGAGATGTGGTTCCAGCCGGCCCGACAGGTGTTTCCGCAGTGTCCGCCAAGCGGTTCTGGCGTAGTTGGCAGGTGATTTTGGCATGACTGGCAGGTGGTTCCAGCAAGATTGGCAGGTGATTCCAAAGTGTTCACCAACTGGTTGTGGCGTAGCCGGTAGATGATTTTTGCGTGTCGGGCAGGTGGTTCTGGCGAGTCGAGCAGGTGGTTCCGGCGTGCTCAGCTGGTGCTTCCGGGGTCATTGACATGGGGTTCTGGCATGTCTGAGAGGTGGTTCCTGCATGCCCGGCAATTGATTCCGGAGTGTTCGCCAAGTGGTTCTGGCATAGTCGGCAGGTGATTTTGGCATGTCCGGCAGGTGGTTCAGGCGAGTTGAGCAGGTGGTTCCAACGTGCTTGGCAGGTGCTTCCGGCGTCTCCGGCACGTGTTTCTGGCACATCTGACAGGTGGTTCCGGCATGCCCGAAAGGTGATTCCGGTCTGTCCGGTAGGTGGTTCCAGCCTGCACGGCATGTGGTTCTGGTACGTCTCAGAGGTGGTTGCGCATGCCCAACAGGTGATTCCGGACTGTCCGCCACATGGTTCTGGCACGTCTGAGAGGTGGTTCCGGCATGCCCGGCAGGTCATCCCAGAGAGTCCTCCAAGTGGTTCTGGCATAACACGCAGGTGATTTTGGCGTGTCTGGCAGGTTGTTCCGTTGTGCTTGGCAGGTGGTTCAGGCTTGGCCGGCAGGTGGTTCCAGACTGTCCAGGACGTGTTTCCAGCTTGCCGGCAGGTGGTTCTGGTACGTCTGAGAGGTGGTTCCGCCATGGCTGGCAGGTGATTCCGGACCGTCCCCCAGGTGGTTCTGGCATAGCCAGCAGTTGATATTGGCCTGTGCGGCAGGTGGTTCCAGCGAGTCGAACAGGTGGCTCCGGCGTGCTCGGCAGGTGGTTCCGGTCTGTCCGGTAGGTGATTCCGGCGTGTCCGGCACGTGCTTCCGGCACGTCTGAGAGGTGGTTCCGGCATGCGCGACAGGTGATTTTGGAGTGTCCGCCAGGTGGTTCTGGCGTACCCGGCAGGTGATTTTGGCGTGTCCGGCAGGTGTTTCTGGCGAGTCGAGCAGGTGGCTCCGGCATGCTCGGCAGGTGCTTCCGGCGTCTCCGGCACTTGGTTCTGGTGTGTCTGAGAGCTGGTTCCGGCATGTCCGGCAGATGATTCCGGAGTGTCCGCCAAGTGGTTCTGGCATACCCAGCAGGTGATTTTGGCGTGTCAGTGAGGTGGTACCAGTGAGTCGAGCAGGTGGTTCCGGCGTGCTCGGCAGGTGGTTCAGGCGGTTCTGGCAGGTGGTATCCGTCTGTTCGGGGTGTGGTTCCAGCATCTCATGAACACGTTTCTGGCACGTCTGAGATGTGGTTCCAGCCAGCCCGACAGGTGTTTCCGCAGTGTCCGCCAAGCGGTTCTGGCGTAGTTGGCAGGTGATTTTGGCATGACTGGCAGGTGGTTCCAGCAAGCCTGGCAGGTGATTCCAAAGTGTTCACCAACTGGTTGTGGCGTAGCCGGCAGGTGATTTTTGCGTGATCGGCAGGTGGTTCTGGCGAGTCGAGCAGGTGGTTCCGGCGTGCTCGGCTGGTGCTTCCGGGGTCATTGGCACGGGGTTCTGGCATGTCTGAGAGGTGGTTCCTGCATGCCCGGCAAGTGATTCCGGAGTGTTCGCCAAGTGGTTCTGGCATAGTCGGCAGGTGATTTTGGCATGTCCGGCAGGTGGTTCAGGCGAGTTGAGCAGGTGGTTCCAACGTGCTTGGCAGGTGCTTCCGGCGTCTCCGGCACGTGTTTCTGGCACATCTGACAGGTGGTTCCGGCATGCCCGAAAGGTGATTCCGGTCTGTCCGGTAGGTGGTTCCAGCCTGCACGGCATGTGGTTCTGGTACGTCTCAGAGGTGGTTGCGCATGCCCAACAGGTGATTCCGGACTGTCCGCCACATGGTTCTGGCACGTCTGAGAGGTGGTTCCGGCATGCCCGGCAGGTCATCCCAGAGAGTCCTCCAAGTGGTTCTGGCATAACACGCAGGTGATTTTGGCGTGTCTGGCAGGTTGTTCCGTTGTGCTTGGCAGGTGGTTCAGGCTTGGCCGGCAGGTGGTTCCAGACTGTCCAGGACGTGTTTCCAGCTTCTCCGGCAGGTGGTTCTGGTACGTCTGAGAGGTGGTTCCGCCATGGCTGGCAGGTGATTCCGGACCGTCCCCCAGGTGGTTCTGGCATAGCCAGCAGTTGATATTGGCCTGTCCGGCAGGTGGTTCCAGCGAGTCGAACAGGTGGCTCCGGCGTGCTCGGCAGGTGGTTCCGGTCTGTCCGGTAGGTGATTCCGGCGTGTCCGGCACGTGCTTCCGGCACGTCTGAGAGGTGGTTCCTGCATGCGCGACAGGTCATTTCGGAGTGTCCGCCAGGTGGTTCTGGCGTACCCGGCAGGTGATTTTGGCATGCCCGGCAGGTGTTTCTGGCGAGTCGAGCAGGTGGCTCCGGCATGCTTGGCAGGTGCTTCCGGCGTCTCCGGCACGTGGTTCTGCTGTGTCTGAGAGCTGGTTCCGGCATGTCCGGCAGATGATTCCGGAGTGTCCGCCAAGTGGTTCTGGCATACCCGGCTGGTGATTTGGGCATCTCAGGTAGGTGGTTCCAGGGAGTCGAGCAGGTGGCTCCGGCGTGCTTGGCAGGTTGTTCAGACGGGTCTGGCAGGTGTTTTCCGTCTGTTCGGGGTTTGGTTCCAGCATCTCATGCACATGGTTCTGGCACGTCTGAGATGTGGTTCCGGCCGGCCCGACAGGTGTTTCCACAGTGTCCGCCAAGTGGTACTGGCGTAGTTGGCAGGTGATTTTGGCATGACCGGCAGGTGGTTCCAGCAAGCCCGGCAGGTGATTCCGAAGTGTTCCCCAACTGGTTGTGGCGTAGCCGGCAGGTGATTTTTGCGTGTCCGGCAGGTGGTTCTGGCGAGTCGAGCAGGTGGTTCCGGCGTGCTCGGCAGGTGCTTCCGGGGTCATTGGCACGTGGTTCTGGCATATCTGAGAGGTCGTTCCGGCATGCCCGGCAGGTGATTCCGGAGTGTTCGCCAAGTGTTTCCGGCGTAGCCGGCAGGTGAGTTTGCATGTCCAGCGGTCGTTCCGGCGGGTCGAGCCGGTGGTTCCGGCGTGTCCGGCAGGTGGTTCCGGTCTGTCCGGCAGGTGGTTCTGTGGTGTCCGGCACGAGGTTCAGTCTGAGAGGCTGTGCCGGCATGCCCCTCACGTGATTCCGGCTTGTCCCCGAAGTGGTGCTGGTGTAGCGGGCAGGTGATTTTGGCGTGTCCGGCAGGTGGTTCAGGCGAGTTGAGCAGGTGGTTGCGACGTGCTCGGCAGGTGCTTCCGGCGTCTCCGGCACGTGTTTCTGGCACATCTGACTGGTGGTTCCGGCATGCCCAAAAGTTGATTCCGGTCTGTCCGGTAGGTGGTTCCGGCGTGCACGGCACGTGGTTCTGGTACGTCTCAGAGGTGGTTGCGTATGCCCAACAGGTGATTCCGGACTGTCCGCCACGTGCTTCTGGCACGTCTGAGAGGTGGTTCCAACATGCCCGGCAGGTCATTTCGGAGAGTCGTCCAAGTGGTTCTGGCGTAGCCCGCAGGTGATTTTGGCGTTTCCGGCAGGTGGTTCCGCCGTGCTCGGCAGGTGGTTCAGGCATGGCCGTCACGTGGTTCCAGTCTGTCCAGGACGTGTTTCCAGCTTCTCCGGCAGGTGGTTCTGGTACGTCTGAGAGGTGGTTCCGCCATGGCTGGCAGGTGATCCCGGACTGTCCCCCAGGTGGTTCTGGCATAGCCAGCAGTTGATATTGGCCTGTCCGGCAGGTGGTTCCAGCGAGTCGAACACGTGGCTCCGGCGTTCTCGGCAGGTGGTTCCTGCCTGTCCGGTAGGGGTTTCCGGCGTGTCTGGCACGTGCTTCCGGCACGTCTGAGAGGTGGTTCCGGCATGCGCGACAGGTGATTCCGTAGTGTCCGCCAGGTGGTTCTGGCATACCCGGCAGGTGATTTTGGCGTGTCCGGCAGGTGTTTCTGGCGAGTCGAGCAGGTGGCTCCGGCATGCTCGGCAGGTGCTTCCGGCGTCTCCGGCACTTGGTTCTGGTGTGTCTGAGAGCTGGTTCCGGCATGTCCGGCAGATGATTCCGGAGTGTCCGCCAAGTGGTTCTGGCATACCCAGCAGGTGATTTTGGCGTGTCAGGGAGGTGGTACCGGTGAGTCGAGCAGGTGGTTCCGGCGTGCTCGGCAGGTGGTTCAGGCGGTTCTGGCAGGTGGTATACGTCTGATTGGGGTGTGGTTCCAGCATCTCATGAACACGTTTCTGGCACGTCTGAGATGTGGTTCCAGCCGGCCCGACAGGTGTTTCCGCAGTGTCCGCCAAGCGGTTCTGGCGTAGTTGGCAGGTGATTTTGGCATGACTGGCAGGTGGTTCCAGCAAGATTGGCAGGTGATTCCAAAGTGTTCACCCACTGGTTGTGGCGTAGCCGGTAGATGATTTTTGCGTGTCGGGCAGGTGGTTCTGGCGAGTCGAGCAGGTGGTTCCGGCGTGCTCGGCTGGTGCTTCCGGGGTCATTGGCACGTGGTTCTGGCATATCTGAGAGGTGGTTCCGGCATGCCCGGCAGGTGATTCCAGAGTGTTCGACAACTGGTTGTGGCGTAGCCGGCAGGTGATTTTTCCGTGATCGGCAGGTGGTTCTGGCGAGTCGAGCAGGTGGTTCCGGCGTGCTCGGCTGGTGCTTCCGGGGTCATTGGCACGGGGTTCTGGCATGTCTGAGAGGTGGTTCCTGCATGCCCGGCAAGTGATTCCGGAGTGTTCGCCAAGTGGTTCTGGCATAGTCGGCAGGTGATTTTGGCATGTCCGGCAGGTGGTTCAGGGGAGTTGAGCAGGTGGTTCCAACGTGCTTGGCAGGTGCTTCCGGCGTCTCCGGCACGTGTTTCTGGCACATCTGACAGGTGGTTCCGGCATTCCCGAAATCTGATTCCGATCTGTCCGGTAGGTGGTTCCAGCCTGCACGGCATGTGGTTCTGCTACGTCTCAGAGGTGGTTGCGCATGCCCAACAGGTGATTCCGGACTGTCCGCCACATGGTTCTGGCACGTCTGAGAGTTGGATCCGGCATGCCCGGCAGGTCATCCCAGAGAGTCCTCCAAGTGGTTCTGGCATAACACGCAGGTGATTTTGGCGTGTCTGGCAGGTTGTTCCGTTGTGCTTGGCAGGTGGTTCAGGCTTGGCCGGCAGGTGGTTCCAGACTGTCCAGGACGTGTTTCCAGCTTCTCCGGCAGGTGGTTCTGGTACGTCTGAGAGGTGGTTCCGCCATGGCTGGCAGGTGATTCCGGACCGTCCCCTAGGTGGTTCTGGCATAGCCAGCAGTTGATATTGGCCTGTCCGGCAGGTGGTTCCAGCGAGTCGAACAGGTGGCTCCGGCGTGCTCGGCAGGTGGTTCCGGTCTGTCCGGTAGGTGATTCCGGCGTGTCCGGCACGTGCTTCCGGCACGTCTGAGAGGTGGTTCCGGCATGCGCGACAGGTGATTTCGGAGTGTCCGCCAGGTGGTTCTGGCGTACCCGGCAGGTGATTTTGGCGTGTCCGGCAGGTGTTTCTGGCGAGTCGAGCAGGTGGCTCCGGCATGCTCGGCAGGTGCTTCCGGCGTCTCCGGCACGTGGTTCTGCTGTGTCTGAGAGCTGGTTCCGGCACGTACGGCAGATGATTCCGGAGTGTCCGCCAAGTGGTTCTGGCATACCCGGCTGGTGATTTGGGCATGTCAGGTAGGTGGTTCCGGCGAGTCGAGCAGGTGGCTCCGGCGTGCTCGGCAGGTTGTTCAGACGGGTCTGGTAGGTGTTTTCCGTCTGTTCGAGGTGTGGTTCCAGCATCTCATGCACATGGTTGTGGCACGTCTGAGATGTGGTTCCGGCCGGCCCGACAGGTGTTTCCACAGTGTCCGCCAAGTGGTACTGGCGTAGTTGGCAGGTGATTTTGGCATGACCGGCAGGTGGTTCCAGCAAGCCCGGCAGGTGATTCCGAAGTGTTCCCCAACTGGTTGTGGCGTAGCCGGCACGTGATTTTTGCGTGTCCGGCAGGTGGTTCTGGCGAGTCGAGCAGGTGGTTCCGGCGTGCTCGGCAGGTGCTTCCGGGGTCATTGGCACGTGGTTCTGGCATATCTAAGAGGTGGTTCCGGCATGCCCGGCACGTGATTCCGGAGTGTTCGCCAAGTGTTTCCGGCGTAGCCGGCAGGTGAGTTTGCATGTCCAGCGGTCGTTCCGGCGGGTCGAGCCGGTGGTTCCGGCGTGTCCGGCAGGTGGTTCTGTGGTGTCCGGCACGAGGTTCAGTCTGAGAGGCTGTGCCGGCATGCCCCTCACGTGATTCCGGCTTGTCCCCGAAGTGGTGCTGGTGTAGCGGGCAGGTGATTTTGGCGTGTCCGGCAGGTGGTTCAGGCGAGTTGAGCAGGTGGTTGCGACGTGCTCGGCAGGTGCTTCCGGCGTCTCCGGCACGTGTTTCTGGCACATCTGACTGGTGGTTCCGGCATGCCCAAAAGTTGATTCCGGTCTGTCCGGTAGGTGGTTCCGGCGTGCACGGCACGTGGTTCTGGTACGTCTCAGAGGTGGTTGCGTATGCCCAACAGGTGATTCCGGACTGTCCGCCACGTGCTTCTGGCACGTCTGAGAGGTGGTTCCAACATGCCCGGCAGGTCATTTCGGAGAGTCGTCCAAGTGGTTCTGGCGTAGCCCGCAGGTGATTTTGGCGTGTCCGGCAGGTGGTTCCGCCGTGCTCGGCAGGTGGTTCAGGCATGGCCGTCACGTGGTTCCAGTCTGTCCAGGACGTGTTTCCAGCTTCTCCGGCAGGTGGTTCTGGTACGTCTGAGAGGTGGTTCCGCCATGGCTGGCAGGTGATCCCGGACTGTCCCCCAAGTGGTTCTGGCATAGCCAGCAGTTGATATTGGCCTGTCCGGCAGGTGGTTCCAGCGAGTCGAACAGGTGGCTCCGGCGTGCTCGGCAGGTGGTTCCGGTCTGTCCGGTAGGTGATTCCGGCGTGTCCGGCACGTGCTTCCGGCACGTCTGAGAGGTGGTTCCGGCATGCGCGACAGGTGATTTCGGAGTGTCCGCCAGGTGGTTCTGGCGTACCCGGCAGGTGATTTTGGCGTGTCCGGCAGGTGTTTCTGGCGAGTCGAGCAGGTGGCTCCGGCATGCTCGGCAGGTGCTTCCGGCGTCTCCGGCACGTGGTTCTGGTGTGTCTGAGAGCTGGTTCCGGCATGTCCGGCAGATGATTCCGGAGTGTCCGCCAAGTGGTTCTGGCATACCCAGCAGGTGATTTCGGCGTGTCCGGGAGGTGGTAGCGGTGAGTCGAGCAGGTGGTTCCGGCGTGCTCGGCAGGTGGTTCAGGCGGTTCTGGCAGGTGGTATACGTCTGATAGGGGTGTGGTTCCAGCATCTCATGAACACGTTTCTGGCACGTCTGAGATGTGGTTCCAGCCGGCCCGACAGGTGTTTCCGCAGTGTCCGCCAAGCGGTTCTGGCGTAGTTGGCAGGTGATTTTGGCATGACTGGCAGGTGGTTCCAGCAAGCCTGGCAGGTGATTCCAAAGTGTTCACCAACTGGTTGTGGCGTAGCCGGCAGGTGATTTTTGCGTGATCGGCAGGTGGTTCTGGCGAGTCGAGCAGGTGGTTCCGGCGTGCTCGGCTGGTGCTTCCGGGGTCATTGGCACGGGGTTCTGGCATGTCTGAGAGGTGGTTCCTGCATGCCCGGCAAGTGATTCCGGAGTGTTCGCCAAGTGGTTCTGGCATAGTCGGCAGGTGATTTTGGCATGTCCGGCAGGTGGTTCAGGCGAGTTGAGCAGGTGGTTCCAACGTGCTTGGCAGGTGCTTCCGGCGTCTCCGGCACGTGTTTCTGGCACATCTGACAGGTGGTTCCGGCATGCCCGAAAGCTGATTCCGGTCTGTCCGGTAGGTGGTTCCAGCCTGCACGGCATGTGGTTCTGGTACGTCTCAGAGGTGGTTGCGCATGCCCAACAGGTGATTCCGGACTGTCCGCCACATGGTTCTGGCACGTCTGAGAGGTGGTTCCGGCATGCCCGGCAGGTCATCCCAGAGAGTCCTCCAAGTGGTTCTGGCATAACACGCAGGTGATTTTGGCGTGTCTGGCAGGTTGTTCCGTTGTGCTTGGCAGGTGGTTCAGGCTTGGCCGGCAGGTGGTTCCAGACTGTCCAGGACGTGTTTCCAGCTTCTCCGGCAGGTGGTTCTGGTACGTCTGAGAGGTGGTTCCGCCATGGCTGGCAGGTGATTCCGGACCGTCCCCCAGGTGGTTCTGGCATAGCCAGCAGTTGATATTGGCCTGTCCGGCAGGTGGTTCCAGCGAGTCGAACAGGTGGCTCCGGCGTGCTCGGCAGGTGGTTCCGGTCTGTCCGGTAGGTGATTCCGGCGTGTCCGGCACGTGCTTCCGGCACGTCTGAGAGGTGGTTCCAGCATGCGCGGCAGGTGATTCCGTAGTGTCCGCCAGGTGGTTCTGACGTACCCGGCAGGTGATTTTGGCGTGTCCGGCAGGTGTTGCTGGCGAGTCGAGCAGGTGGCTCCGGCATGCTCGGCAGGTGCTTCCGGCGTCTCCGGCACTTGGTTCTGGTGTGTCTGAGAGCTGGTTCCGGCATGTCCGGCAGATGATTCCGCAGTGTCCGCCAAGTGGTTCTGGCGTAGTTGGCAGGTGATTTTGGCATGACTGGCAGGTGGTTCCAGCAAGCCTGGCAGGTGATTCCAAAGTGTTCACCAACTGGTTGTGGCGTAGCCGGCAGGTGATTTTTGCGTGATCGGCAGGTGGTTCTGGCGAGTCGGGCAGGTGGTTCCGGCGTGCTCGGCTGGTGCTTCCGGGGTCATTGGCACGGGGTTCTGGCATGTCTGAGAGGTGGTTCCTGCATGCCCGGCAAGTGATTCCGGAGTGTTCGCCAAGTGGTTCTGGCGTAGTCGGCAGGTGATTTTGGCATGTCCGGCAGGTGGTTCAGGCGAGTTGAGCAGGTGCTTGCGACGTGCTTGGCAGGTGCTTCCGGCGTCTCCGGCACGTGTTTCTGGCACATCTGACAGATGGTTCCGGCATGCCCGAAAGGTGATTCCGGTCTGTCCGGTAGGTGGTTCCAGCCGGCACAGCATGTGGTTCTGGTACGTCTCAGAGGTGGTTGCGCATGCCCAACAGGTGATTCCGGACTGTCCGCCACATGGTTCTGGCACGTCTGAGAGGTGGTTCCGGCATGCCCGGCAGGTCATCCCAGAGAGTCCTCCAAGTGGTTCTGGCATAACACGCAGGTGCTTTTGGCGTGTCTGGCAGGTTGTTCCGTTGTGCTTGGCAGGTGGTTCAGGCTTGGCCGGCAGGTGGTTCCAGACTGTCCAGGACGTGTTTCCAGCTTCTCCGGCAGGTGGTTCTGGTACGTCTGAGAGGTGGTTCCGCCATGGCTGGCAGGTGATTCCGGACCGTCCCCCAGGTGGTTCTGGCATAGCTAGCAGTTGATATTGGCCTGTCCGGCAGGTGGTTCCAGCGAGTCGAACAGGTGGCTCCGGCGTGCTCGGCAGGTGGTTCCGGTCTGTCCGGTAGGTGATTCCGGCGTGTCCGGCACGTGCTTCCGGCACGTCTGAGAGGTGGTTCCGGCATGCGCGACAGGTGGTTTCGGAGTGTCCGCCAGGTGGTTCTGGCGTACCCGGCAGGTGATTTTGGCGTGTCCGGCAGGTGTTTCTGGCGAGTCGAGCAGGTGGCTCCGGCATGCTCGGCAGGTGCTTCCGGCGTCTCCTGCACGAGGTTCTGGTGTGTCTGAGAGCTGGTTCCGGCATGTCCGGCAGATGATTCCGGAGTGTCCGCCAAGTGGTTCTGGCATACCCGGCTGGTGATTTGGGCATGTCAGGTAGGTGGTTCCGGCGAGTCGAGCAGGTGGCTCCGGCGTGCTCGGCAGGTTGTTCAGACGGGTCTGGCAGGTGTTTTCCGACTGTTCGGGGTGTGGTTCCAGCATCTCATGCACATGGTTCTGGCACGTCTGAGATGTGGTTCCGGCCGGCCCGACAGGTGTTTCCACAGTGTCCGCCAAGTGGTACTGGCGTAGTTGGCAGGTGATTTTGGCATGACCGGCAGGTGGTTCCAGCAAGCCCGGCAGGTGATTCCAAAGTGTTCCCCAACTGGTTGTGGCGTAGCCGGCAGGTGATTTTGCGTGTCCGGCAGGTGGTTCTGGCGAGTCGAGCAGGTGGTTCCGGCGTGCTCGGCAGGTGCTTCCGGGGTCATTGGCACGTGGTTCTGGCATATCTGAGAGGTGGTTCCGGCATGCCCGGCACGTGATTCCGGAGTGTTCGCCAAGTGTTTCCGGCGTAGCCGGCGGGTGATTTTGCATGTCCAGCGGTCGTTCCGGCGGGTCGAGCCGGTGGTTCCGGCGTGTGCGGCAGGTGGTTCCGGTCTGTCCGGCAGGTGGTTCTGTGGTGTCCCGCACGAGGTTCAGTCTGAGAGGCTGTGCCGGCATGCCCCTCACGTGATTCCGGCTTGTCCCCGAAGTGGTGCTGGTGTAGCGGGCAGGTGATTTTGGCGTGTCCGGCAGGTGGTTCAGGCGAGTTGAGCAGGTGGTTGCGACGTGCTCGGCAGGTGGTTCCGGCGTCTCCGGCACGTGTTTCTGGCACATCTGACTGGTGGTTCCGGCATGCCCAAAAGTTGATTCCGGTCTGTCCGGTAGGTGGTTCCGGCGTGCACGGCACGTGGTTCTGGTACGTCTCAGAGGTGGTTGCGTATGACCAACAGGTGATTCCGGACTGTCCGCCACGTGCTTCTGGCACGTCTGAGAGGTGGTTCCAACATGCCCGGCAGGTCATTTCGGAGAGTCGTCCAAGTGGGTCTGGCGTAGCCCGCAGGTGATTTTGGCGTGTCCGGCAGGTGGTTCCGCCGTGCTCGGCAGGTTGTTCAGGCATGGCCGTCACGTGTTTCCAGTCTGTCCAGGACGTGTTTCCAGCTTCTCCGGCAGGTGGTTCTGGTACGTCTGAGAGGTGGTTCCGCCATGGCTGGCAGGTGATCCCGGACTGTCCCCCAGGTGGTTCTGGCATAGCCAGCAGTTGATATTGGCCTGTCCGGCAGGTGGTTCCAGCGAGTCGAACAGCTGGCTCCGGCGTTCTTGGCAGGTGGTTACGGTCTGTCCGGTAGGTGTTTCCGGCGTGTCCGGCACGTGCTTCCGGCACGTCTGAGAGGTGGTTCCGGCATGCGCGGCAGGTGATTCCGTAGTGTCCGCCAGGTGGTTCTGGCGTACCCGGCAGGTGATTTTGGCGTGTCCGGCAGGTGTTTCTGGCGAGTCGAGCAGGTGGCTCCGGCATGCTCGGCAGGTGCTTCCGGCGTCTCCGGCACTTGGTTCTGGTGTGTCTGAGAGCTGGTTCCGGCATGTCCGGCAGATGATTCCGGAGTGTCCGCCAAGTGGTTCTGCCATACCCAGCAGGTGATTTTGGCGTGTCAGGGAGGTGGTACCGGTGAGTCGAGCAGGTGGTTCCGGCGTGCTCAGCAGGTGGTTCAAGCGGTTCTGGCAGGTGGTATCAGTCTGTTCGGGGTGTGGTTCCAGCATCTCATGAACACGTTTCTGGCACGTCTGAGATGTGGTTCCAGCCGGCCCGACAGGTGTTTCCGCAGTGTCCTCCAAGCGGTTCTTGCGTAGTTGGCAGGTGATTTTGGCATGACTGGCAGGTGGTTCCAGCAAGCCTGGCAGGTGATTCCAAAGTGTTCACCAACTGGTTGTGGCGTAGCCGGCAGGTGATTTTTGCGTGATCGGCAGGTGGTTCTGGCGAGTCGGGCAGGTGGTTCCGGCGTGCTCGGCTGGTGCTTCCGGGGTCATTGGCACGGGGTTCTGGCATGTCTGAGAGGTGGTTCCTGCATGCCCGGCAAGTGATTCCGGAGTGTTCGCCAAGTGGTTCTGGCATAGTCGGCAGGTGATTTTGGCATGTCCGGCAGGTGGTTCCGCCGTGCTCGGCAGGTGGTTCAGGCATGGCCGTCACGTGGTTCCAGTCTGTCCAGGACGTGTTTCCAGCTTCTCCGGCAGGTGGTTCTGGTACGTCTGAGAGGTGGTTCCGCCATGGCTGGCAGGTGATCCCGGACTGTCCCCCAAGTGGTTCTGGCATAGCCAGCAGTTGATATTGGCCTGTCCGGCAGGTGGTTCCAGCGAGTCGAACAGGTGGCTCCGGCGTGCTCGGCAGGTGGTTCCGGTCTGTCCGGTAGGTGATTCCGGCGTGTCCGGCACGTGCTTCCGGCACGTCTGAGAGGTGGTTCCGGCATGCGCGACAGGTGATTTCGGAGTGTCCGCCAGGTGGTTCTGGCGTACCCGGCAGGTGATTTTGGCGTGTCCGGCAGGTGTTTCTGGCGAGTCGAGCAGGTGGCTCCGGCATGCTCGGCAGGTGCTTCCGGCGTCTCCGGCACGTGGTTCTGGTGTGTCTGAGAGCTGGTTCCGGCATGTCCGGCAGATGATTCCGGAGTGTCCGCCAAGTGGTTCTGGCATACCCAGCAGGTGATTTCGGCGTGCCCGGGAGGTGGTAGCGGTGAGTCGAGCAGGTGGTTCCGGCGTGCTCGGCAGGTGGTTCAGGCGGTTTTGGCAGGTGGTATACGTCTGATAGGGGTGTGGTTCCAGCATCTCATGAACACGTTTCTGGCACGTCTGAGATGTGGTTCCAGCAGGCCCGACAGGTGTTTCCGCAGTGTCCGCCAAGCGGTTCTGGCGTAGTTGGCAGGTGATTTTGGCATGACTGGCAGGTGGTTCCAGCAAGCCTGGCAGGTGATTCCAAAGTGTTCACCAACTGGTTGTGGCGTAGCCGGCAGGTGATTTTTGCGTGATCGGCAGGTGGTTCTGGCGAGTCGGGCAGGTGGTTCCGGCGTGCTCGGCTGGTGCTTCCGGGGTCATTGGCACGGGGTTCTGGCATGTCTGAGAGGTGGTTCCTGCATGCCCGGCAAGTGATTCCGGAGTGTTCGCCAAGTGGTTCTGGCATAGTCGGCAGGTGATTTTGGCATGTCCGGCAGGTGGTTCAGGCGAGTTGAGCAGGTTGTTCCAACGTGCTTGGCAGGTGCTTCCGGCGTCTCCGGCACGTGTTTCTGGCACATCTGACAGGTGGTTCCGGCATGCCCGAAAGGTGATTCCGGTCTGTCCGGTAGGTGGTTCCAGCCTGCACGGCATGTGGTTCTGGTACGTCTCAGAGGTGGTTGCGCATGCCCAACAGGTGATTCCGGACTGTCCGCCACATGGTTCTGGCACGTCTGAGAGGTGGTTCCGGCATGCCCGGCAGGTCATCCCAGAGAGTCCTCCAAGTGGTTCTGGCATAACACGCAGGTGATTTTGGCGTGTCTGGCAGGTTGTTCCGTTGTGCTTGGCAGGTGGTTCAGGCTTGGCCGGCAGGTGGTTCCAGACTGTCCAGGACGTGTTTCCAGCTTCTCCGGCAGGTGGTTCTGGTACGTCTGAGAGGTGGTTCCGCCATGGCTGGCAGGTGATTCCGGACCGTCCCCCAGGTGGTTCTGGCATAGCCAGCAGTTGATATTGGCCTGTCCGGCAGGTGTTTCCAGCGAGTCGAACAGGTGGCTCCGGCGTGCTCGGCAGGTGGTTCCGGTCTGTCCGGTAGGTGATTCCGGCGTGTCCGGCACGTGCTTCCGGCACGTCTGAGAGGTGGTTCCAGCATGCGCGGCAGGTGATTCCGTAGTGTCCGCCAGGTGGTTCT
Source organism: Equus przewalskii (assembly GCF_037783145.1). NCBI lineage: Eukaryota > Metazoa > Chordata > Mammalia > Perissodactyla > Equidae > Equus > Equus przewalskii. The sequence goes on along the minus strand of NW_027227401.1, from coordinate 24,833 downwards.
GACGTACCCGGCAGGTGATTTTGGCGTGTCCGGCAGGTGTTGCTGGCGAGTCGAGCAGGTGGCTCCGGCATGCTCGGCAGGTGCTTCCGGCGTCTCCGGCACTTGGTTCTGGTGTGTCTGAGAGCTGGTTCCGGCATGTCCGGCAGATGATTCCGCAGTGTCCTCCAAGCGGTTCTGGCGTAGTTGGCAGGTGATTTTGGCATGACTGGCAGGTGGTTCCAGCAAGCCTGGCAGGTGATTCCAAAGTGTTCACCAACTGGTTGTGGCGTAGCCGGCAGGTGATTTTTGCGTGATCGGCAGGTGGTTCTGGCGAGTCGGGCAGGTGGTTCCGGCGTGCTCGGCTGGTGCTTCCGGGGTCATTGGCACGGGGTTCTGGCATGTCTGAGAGGTGGTTCCTGCATGCCCGGCAAGTGATTCCGGAGTGTTCGCCAAGTGGTTCTGGCATAGTCGGCAGGTGATTTTGGCATGTCCGGCAGGTGGTTCAGGCGAGTTGAGCAGGTGCTTGCGACGTGCTTGGCAGGTGCTTCCGGCGTCTCCGGCACGTGTTTCTGGCACATCTGACAGGTGGTTCCGGCATGCCCGAAAGGTGATTCCGGTCTGTCCGGTAGGTGGTTCCAGCCGGCACAGCATGTGGTTCTGGTACGTCTCAGAGGTGGTTGCGCATGCCCAACAGGTGATTCCGGACTGTCCGCCACATGGTTCTGGCACGTCTGAGAGGTGGTTCCGGCATGCCCGGCAGGTCATCCCAGAGAGTCCTCCAAGTGGTTCTGGCATAACACGCAGGTGATTTTGGCGTGTCTGGCAGGTTGTTCCGTTGTGCTTGGCAGGTGGTTCAGGCTTGGCCGGCAGGTGGTTCCAGACTGTCCAGGACGTGTTTCCAGCTTCTCCGGCAGGTGGTTCTGGTACGTCTGAGAGGTGGTTCCGCCATGGCTGGCAGGTGATTCCGGACCGTCCCCCAGGTGGTTCTGGCATAGCTAGCAGTTGATATTGGCCTGTCCGGCAGGTGGTTCCAGCGAGTCGAACAGGTGGCTCCGGCGTGCTCGGCAGGTGGTTCCGGTCTGTCCGGTAGGTGATTCCGGCGTGTCCGGCACGTGCTTCCGGCACGTCTGAGAGGTGGTTCCGGCATGCGCGACAGGTGGTTTCGGAGTGTCCGCCAGGTGGTTCTGGCGTACCCGGCAGGTGATTTTGGCGTGTCCGGCAGGTGTTTCTGGCGAGTCGAGCAGGTGGCTCCGGCATGCTCGGCAGGTGCTTCCGGCGTCTCCTGCACGAGGTTCTGGTGTGTCTGAGAGCTGGTTCCGGCATGTCCGGCAGATGATTCCGGAGTGTCCGCCAAGTGGTTCTGGCATACCCGGCTGGTGATTTGGGCATGTCAGGTAGGTGGTTCCGGCGAGTCGAGCAGGTGGCTCCGGCGTGCTCGGCAGGTTGTTCAGACGGGTCTGGCAGGTGTTTTCCGACTGTTCGGGGTGTGGTTCCAGCATCTCATGCACATGGTTCTGGCACGTCTGAGATGTGGTTCCGGCCGGCCCGACAGGTGTTTCCACAGTGTCCGCCAAGTGGTACTGGCGTAGTTGGCAGGTGATTTTGGCATGACCGGCAGGTGGTTCCAGCAAGCCCGGCAGGTGATTCCAAAGTGTTCCCCAACTGGTTGTGGCGTAGCCGGCAGGTGATTTTGCGTGTCCGGCAGGTGGTTCTGGCGAGTCGAGCAGGTGGTTCCGGCGTGCTCGGCAGGTGCTTCCGGGGTCATTGGCACGTGGTTCTGGCATATCTGAGAGGTGGTTCCGGCATGCCCGGCACGTGATTCCGGAGTGTTCGCCAAGTGTTTCCGGCGTAGCCGGCGGGTGATTTTGCATGTCCAGCGGTCGTTCCGGCGGGTCGAGCCGGTGGTTCCGGCGTGTGCGGCAGGTGGTTCCGGTCTGTCCGGCAGGTGGTTCTGTGGTGTCCCGCACGAGGTTCAGTCTGAGAGGCTGTGCCGGCATGCCCCTCACGTGATTCCGGCTTGTCCCCGAAGTGGTGCTGGTGTAGCGGGCAGGTGATTTTGGCGTGTCCGGCAGGTGGTTCAGGCGAGTTGAGCAGGTGGTTGCGACGTGCTCGGCAGGTGGTTCCGGCGTCTCCGGCACGTGTTTCTGGCACATCTGACTGGTGGTTCCGGCATGCCCAAAAGTTGATTCCGGTCTGTCCGGTAGGTGGTTCCGGCGTGCACGGCACGTGGTTCTGGTACGTCTCAGAGGTGGTTGCGTATGACCAACAGGTGATTCCGGACTGTCCGCCACGTGCTTCTGGCACGTCTGAGAGGTGGTTCCAACATGCCCGGCAGGTCATTTCGGAGAGTCGTCCAAGTGGGTCTGGCGTAGCCCGCAGGTGATTTTGGCGTGTCCGGCAGGTGGTTCCGCCGTGCTCGGCAGGTTGTTCAGGCATGGCCGTCACGTGTTTCCAGTCTGTCCAGGACGTGTTTCCAGCTTCTCCGGCAGGTGGTTCTGGTACGTCTGAGAGGTGGTTCCGCCATGGCTGGCAGGTGATCCCGGACTGTCCCCCAGGTGGTTCTGGCATAGCCAGCAGTTGATATTGGCCTGTCCGGCAGGTGGTTCCAGCGAGTCGAACAGCTGGCTCCGGCGTTCTTGGCAGGTGGTTACGGTCTGTCCGGTAGGTGTTTCCGGCGTGTCCGGCACGTGCTTCCGGCACGTCTGAGAGGTGGTTCCGGCATGCGCGGCAGGTGATTCCGTAGTGTCCGCCAGGTGGTTCTGGCGTACCCGGCAGGTGATTTTGGCGTGTCCGGCAGGTGTTTCTGGCGAGTCGAGCAGGTGGCTCCGGCATGCTCGGCAGGTGCTTCCGGCGTCTCCGGCACTTGGTTCTGGTGTGTCTGAGAGCTGGTTCCGGCATGTCCGGCAGATGATTCCGGAGTGTCCGCCAAGTGGTTCTGCCATACCCAGCAGGTGATTTTGGCGTGTCAGGGAGGTGGTACCGGTGAGTCGAGCAGGTGGTTCCGGCGTGCTCAGCAGGTGGTTCAAGCGGTTCTGGCAGGTGGTATCAGTCTGTTCGGGGTGTGGTTCCAGCATCTCATGAACACGTTTCTGGCACGTCTGAGATGTGGTTCCAGCCGGCCCGACAGGTGTTTCCGCAGTGTCCTCCAAGCGGTTCTTGCGTAGTTGGCAGGTGATTTTGGCATGACTGGCAGGTGGTTCCAGCAAGCCTGGCAGGTGATTCCAAAGTGTTCACCAACTGGTTGTGGCGTAGCCGGCAGGTGATTTTTGCGTGATCGGCAGGTGGTTCTGGCGAGTCGGGCAGGTGGTTCCGGCGTGCTCGGCTGGTGCTTCCGGGGTCATTGGCACGGGGTTCTGGCATGTCTGAGAGGTGGTTCCTGCATGCCCGGCAAGTGATTCCGGAGTGTTCGCCAAGTGGTTCTGGCATAGTCGGCAGGTGATTTTGGCATGTCCGGCAGGTGGTTCAGGCGAGTTGAGCAGGTGGTTCCAACGTGCTTGGCAGGTGCTTCCGGCGTCTCCGGCACGTGTTTCTGGCACATCTGACAGGTGGTTCCGGCATGCCCGAATGCTGATTCCGGTCTGTCCGGTAGGTGGTTCCAGCCTGCACGGCATGTGGTTCTGGTACGTCTCAGAGGTGGTTGCGCATGCCCAACAGGTGATTCCGGACTGTCCGCCACATGGTTCTGGCACGTCTGAGAGGTGGTTGCGGCATGCCCGGCAGGTCATCCCAGAGAGTCCTCCAAGTGGTTCTGGCATAACACGCAGGTGATTTTGGCGTGTCTGGCAGGTTGTTCCGTTGTGCTTGGCAGGTGGTTCAGGCTTGGCCGGCAGGTGGTTCCAGACTGTCCAGGACGTGTTTCCAGCTTCTCCGGCAGGTGGTTCTGGTACGTCTGAGAGGTGGTTCCGCCATGGCTGGCAGGTGATTCCGGACCGTCCCCCAGGTGGTTCTGGCATAGCCAGCAGTTTATATTGGCCTGTCCGGCAGGTGGTTCCAGCGAGTCGAACAGGTGGCTCCGGCGTGCTCGGCAGGTGGTTCCGGTCTGTCCGGTAGGTGATTCCGGCGTGTCCGGCACGTGCTTCCGGCACGTCTGAGAGGTGGTTCCGGCATGCGCGACAGGTGGTTTCGGAGTGTCCGCCAGGTGGTTCTGGCGTACCCGGCAGGTGATCTTGGCGTGTCCGGCAGGTGTTTCTGGCGAGTCGAGCAGGTGGCTCCGGCATGCTCGGCAGGTGCTTCCGGCGTCTCCGGCACGTGGTTCTGGTGTGTCTGAGAGCTGGTTCCGGCATGTCCGGCAGATGATTCCGGAGTGTCCGCCAAGTGGTTCTGGCATACCCGGCTGGTGATTTGGGCATGCCAGGTAGGTGGTTCCGGCGAGTCGAGCAGGTGGCTCCGGCGTGATCGGCACGTTGTTCAGACGGGTCTGGGAGGTGTTTTCCGTCTGTTCGGGGTGTGGTTCCAGCATCTCATGCACATGGTTCTGGCACGTCTGAGATGTGGTTCCGGCCGGCCCGACAGGTGTTTCCACAGTGTCCGCCAAGTGGTACTGGCGTAGTTGGCAGGTGATTTTGGCATGACCGGCAGGTGGTTCCAGCAAGCCCGGCAGGTGATTCCGAAGTGTTCCCCAACTGGTTGTGGCGTAGCCGGCAGGTGATTTTTGCGTGTCCGGCAGGTGGTTCTGGCGAGTCGAGCAGGTGGTTCCGGCGTGCTTGGCAGGTGCTTCCGGGGTCATTGGCACGTGGTTCTGGCATATCTGAGAGGTGGTTCCGGCATGCCCGGCAGGTGATTCCGGAGTGTTCGCCAAGTGTTTCCGGCGTAGCCGGCAGGTGATTTTGCATGTCCAGCGGTCGTTCCGGCGGGTCGAGCCGGTGGTTCCGGCATGTGCGGCAGTGGTTCCGGTCTGTCCGGCAGGTGGTTCTGTGGTGTCCGGCACGAGGTTCAGTCTGAGAGGCTGTGCCGGCATGCCCCTCACGTGATTCCGGCTTGTCCCCGAAGTGGTGCTGGTGTAGCGGGCAGGTGATTTTGGCATGTCCGGCAGGTGGTTCAGGCGATTTGAGCAGGTGGTTGCGACGTGCTCGGCAGGTGCTTCCGGCGTCTCCGGCACGTGTTTCTGGCACATCTGACTGGTGGTTCCGGCATGCCCAAAAGTTGATTCCGGTCTGTCCGGTAGGTGGTTCCGGCGTGCACGGCACGTGGTTCTGGTACGTGTCAGAGGTGGTTGCGTATGCCCAACAGGTGATTCCGGACTGTCCGCCACGTGCTTCTGGCACGTCTGAGAGGTGGTTCCAACATGCCCGGCAGGTCATTTCGGAGAGTCGTCCAAGTGGGTCTGGCGTAGCCCGCAGGTGATTTTGGCGTGTCCGGCAGGTGGTTCCGCCGTGCTCGGCAGGTGGTTCAGGCATGGCCGTCACGTGTTTCCAGTCTGTCCAGGACGTGTTTCCAGCTTCTCCGGCAGGTGGTTCTGGTACGTCTGAGAGGTGGTTCCGCCATGGCTGGCAGGTGATCCCGGACTGTCCCCCAGGTGGTTCTGGCATAGCCAGCAGTTGATATTGGCCTGTCCGGCAGGTGGTTCCAGCGAGTCGAACAGCTGGCTCCGGCGTTCTTGGCAGGTGGTTACGGTCTGTCCGGTAGGTGTTTCCGGCGTGTCCGGCACGTGCTTCCGGCACGTCTGAGAGGTGGTTCCGGCATGCGCGGCAGGTGATTCCGTAGTGTCCGCCAGGTGGTTCTGGCGTACCCGGCAGGTGATTTTGGCGTGTCCGGCAGGTGTTTCTGGCGAGTCGAGCAGGTGGCTCCGGCATGCTCGGCAGGTGCTTCCGGCGTCTCCGGCACGTGGTTCTGGTGTGTCTGAGAGCTGGTTCCGGCATGTCTGGCAGATGATTCCGGAGTGTCCGCCAAGTGGTTCTGGCATACCCAGCAGGTGATTTTGGCGTGTCATGGAGGTGGTACAGGTGAGTCGAGCAGGTGGTTCCGGCGTGCTCAGCAGGTGGTTCAGGCGGTTCTGGCAGGTGGTATCCGTCTGTTCGGGGTGTGGTTCCTGCATCTCATGAACACGTTTCTGGCACGTCTGAGATGTGGTTCCAGCCGGCCCGACAGGTGTTTCCGCAGTGTCCTCCAAGCGGTTCTGGCGTAGTTGGCAGGTGATTTTGGCATGACTGGCAGGTGTTTCCAGCAAGCCTGGCAGGTGATTCCAAAGTGTTCACCAACTGGTTGTGGCGTAGCCAGCAGGTGATTTTTGCGTGATCGGCAGGTGGTTCTGGCGAGTCGGGCAGGTGGTTCCGGCGTGCTCGGCTGGTGCTTCCGGGGTCATTGGCACGGGGTTCTGGCATGTCTGAGAGGTGGTTCCTGCATGCCCGGCAAGTGATTCCGGAGTGTTCGCCAAGTGGTTCTGGCATAGTCGGCAGGTGATTTTGGCATGTCCGGCAGGTGGTTCAGGCGAGTTGAGCCGGTGGTTCCAACGTGCTTGGCAGGTGCTTCCGGCGTCTCCGGCACGTGTTTCTGGCACATCTGACAGGTGGTTCCGGCATGCCCGAAAGGTGATTCCGGTCTGTCCGGTAGGTGGTTCCAGCCTGCACGGCATGTGGTTCTGGTACGTCTCAGAGGTGGTTGCGCATGCCCAACAGGTGATTCCGGACTGTCCGCCACATGGTTCTGGCACGTCTGAGAGGTGGTTGCGGCATGCCCGGCAGGTCATCCCAGAGAGTCCTCCAAGTGGTTCTGGCATAACACGCAGGTGATTTTGGCGTGTCTGGCAGGTTGTTCCGTTGTGCTTGGCAGGTGGTTCAGGCTTGGCCGGCAGGTGGTTCCAGACTGTCCAGGACGTGTTTCCAGCTTCTCCGGCAGGTGGTTCTGGGACGTCTGAGAGGTGGTTCCGCCATGGCTGGCAGGTGATTCCGGACCGTCCCCCAGGTGGTTCTGGCATAGCCAGCAGTTGATATTGGCCTGTCCGGCAGGTGGTTCCAGCGAGTCGAACAGGTGGCTCCGGCGTGCTCGGCAGGTGGTTCCGGTCTGTCCGGTAGGTGATTCCGGCGTGTCCGGCACGTGCTTCCGGCACGTCTGAGAGGTGGTTCCGGCATCCGCGACAGGTGGTTTCGGAGTGTCCGCCATGTGGTTCTGACGTACCCGGCAGGTGATTTTGGCGTGTCCGGCAGGTGTTTCTGGCGAGTCGAGCAGGTGGCTCCGGCATGCTCGGCAGGTGCTTCCGGCGTCTCCGGCACGTGGTTCTGGTGTGTCTGAGAGCTGGTTCCGGCATGTCCGGCAGATGATTCCGGAGTGTCCGCCAAGTGGTTCTGGCATACCCGGCTGGTGATTTGGGAATCTCAGGTAGGTGGTTCCGGCGAGTCGAGCAGGTGGCTCCGGCGTGCTCGGCACGTTGTTCACACGGGTCTGGCAGGTGTTTTCCGTCTGTTCGGGGTGTGGTTCCAGCATCTCATGCACATGGTTCTGGCACGTCTGAGATGTGGTTCCGGCCGGCCCGACAGGTGTTTCCACAGTGTCCGCCAAGTGGTACTGGCGTAGTTGGCAGGTGATTTTGGCATGACCGGCAGGTGGTTCCAGCAAGCCCGGCAGGTGATTCCGAAGTGTTCCCCAACTGGTTGTGGCGTAGCCGGCAGGTGATTTTTGCGTGTCCGGCAGGTGGTTCTGGCGAGTCAAGCAGGTGGTTCCGGCGTGTTCGGCAGGTGCTTCCGGGGTCATTGGCACGTGGTTCTGGCATATCTGAGAGGTGGTTCCGGCATGCCCGGCAGGTGATTCCGGAGTGTTCGCCAAGTGTTTCCGGCGTAGCCGGCAGGTGATTTTGCATGTCCAGCGGTCGTTCCGGCGGGTCAAGCCGGTGGTTCCGGCGTGTGCGGCAGGTGGTTCCGGTCTGTCCGGCAGGTGGTTCTGTGGTGTCCGGCACGAGGTTCAGTCTGAGAGGCTGTGCCGGCATGCCCCTCACGTGATTCCGGCTTGTCCCCGAAGTGGTGCTGGTGTAGCGGGCAGGTGATTTTGGCGTGTCCGGCAGGTGGTTCAGGCGAGTTGAGCAGGTGGTTGCGACGTGCTCGGCAGGTGCTTCCGGCGTCTCCGGCACGTGTTTCTGGCACATCTGACTGGTGGTTCCGGCATGCCCAAAAGTTGATTCCGGTCTGTCCGGTAGGTGGTTCCGGCGTGCACGGCACGTGGTTCTGGTACGTGTCAGAGGTGGTTGCGTATGCCCAACAGGTGATTCCGGACTGTCCGCCATGTGCTTCTGGCACGTCTGAGAGGTGGTTCCAACATCCCCGGCAGGTCATTTTGGAGAGTCGTCCAAGTGGTTCTGGCATAGCCCGCAGGTGATTTTGGCGTGTCCGGCAGGTGGTTCCGCCGTGCTCGGCAGGTGGTTCAGGCATGGCCGTCACGTGGTTCCAGTCTGTCCAGGACGTGTTTCCAGCTTCTCCGGCAGGTGGTTCTGGTACGTCTGAGAGGTGGCTCCGCCATGGCTGGCAGGTGATTCCGGACCGTCCCCCAGGTGGTTCTGGCATAGCCAGCAGTTGATATTTGCCTGTCCGGCAGGTGGTTCCAGCGAGTCGAACAGGTGGTTCCGGCGTTCTTGGCAGGTGCTTCCGGCGTCTCCGGCACGTGTTTCTGGCACATCTGACAGGTGGTGCCGGCATGCCCGAAAGGTGATTCCGGTCTGTCCGGTAGGTGGTTCCAGCCTGCACGGCATGTGGTTCTGGTACGTGTCAGAGGTGGTTGCGTATGCCCAACAGGTGATTCCGGACTGTCCGCCACGTGCTTCTGGCACGTCTGAGAGGTGGTCCCAACATGCCCGGCAGGTCATTTCGGAGAGTCGTCCAAGTGGTTCTGGCGTAGCCCGCAGGTGATTTTGGCGTGTCCGGCAGGTGGTTCCGCCGTGCTCGGCAGGTGGTTCAGGCATGGCGGTCACGTGGTTCCAGTCTGTCCAGGACGTGTTTCCAGCTTCTCCGGCAGGTGGTTCTGGTACGTCTGAGAGGTGGTTCCGCCATGGCTGGCAGGTGATCCCGGACTGTCCCCCAGGTGGTTCTGGCATAGCCAGCAGTTTATATTGGCCTGTCCGGCAGGTGGTTCCAGCAAGTCGAACAGGTGGCTCCGGCGTTCTTGGCAGGTGGTTCCGGTCTGTCCGGTAGGTGTTTCCGGCGTGTCCGGCACGTGCTTCCGGCACGTCTGAGAGGTTGTTCCGGCATGCGCGGCAGGTGATTCCGTAGTGTCCGCCAGGTGGTTCTGGCGTACCCGGCAGGTGATTTTGGCGTGTCCGGCAGGTGTTTCTGGCGAGTCGAGCAGGTGGCTCCGGCATGCTCGGCAGATGCTTCCGGCGTCTCCGGCACTTGGTTCTGGTGTGTCTGAGAGCTGGTTCCGGCATGTCCGGCAGATGATTCCGCAGTGTCCTCCAAGCGGTTCTGGCGTAGTTGGCAGGTGATTTTGGCATGACTGGCAGGTGGTTCCAGCAAGCCTGGCAGGTGATTCCAAAGTGTTCACCAACTGGTTGTGGCGTAGCCGGCAGGTGATTTTTGCGTGATCGGCAGGTGGTTCTGGCGAGTCGAGCAGGTGGTTCCGGCGTGCTCGGCTGGTGCTTCCGGGGTCATTGGCACGGGGTTCTGGCATGTCTGAGAGGTGGTTCCTGCATGCCCGGCAAGTGAGTCCGGAGTGTTCGCCAAGTGGTTCTGGCATAGTCGGCAGGTGATTTTGGCATGTCCGGCAGGTGGTTCAGGCGAGTTGAGCAGGTGGTTCCAACGTGCTTGGCAGGTGCTTCCGGTGTCTCCGGCACGTGTTTCTGGCACATCTGACAGGTGGTTCCGGCATGCCCGAAAGGTGATTCCGGTCTGTCCGGTAGGTAGTTCCAGCCTGCACGGCATGTGGTTCTTGTACGTCTCAGAGGTGGTTGCGCATGCCCAACAGGTGATTCCGGACTGTCCGCCACATGGTTCTGGCACGTCTGAGAGGTGGTTGCGGCATGCCCGGCAGGTCATCCCAGAGAGTCCTCCAAGTGGTTCTGGCATAACACGCAGGTGATTTTGGCGTGTCTGGCAGGTTGTTCCGTTGTGCTTGGCAGGTGGTTCAGGCTTGGCCGGCAGGTGGTTCCAGACTGTCCAGGACGTGTTTCCAGCTTCTCCGGCAGGTGGTTCTGGTACGTCTGAGAGGTGGTTCCGCCATGGCTGGCAGGTGGTACCGGACCGGCCCCCAGGTGGTTCTGGCATAGCCAGCAGTTGATATTGGCCTGTCCGGCAGGTGGTTCCAGCGAGTCGAACAGGTGGCTCCGGCGTGCTCGGCAGGTGGTTCCGGTCTGTCCGGTAGGTGATTCCGGCGTGGCCGGCACGTGCTTCCGGCACGTCTGAGAGATGGTTCCGGCATGCGCGACAGGTTATTTCGGAGTGTCCGCCAGGTGGTTCTGGCGTACCCGGCAGGTGATTTTGGCGTGTCCGGCAGGTGTTTCTGGCGAGTCGAGCAGGTGGCTCCGGCATGCTCGGCAGGTGCTTCCGGCTTCTCCGGCACGTGGTTCTGGTGTGTCTGAGAGCTGGTTCCGGCATGTCCGGCAGATGATTCCAGAGTGTCCGCCAAGTGGTTCTGGCATACCCGGCTGGTGATTTGGGCATGTCAGGTAGGTGGTTCCGGCGAGTCGAGCAGGTGGCTCCGGCGTGCTCGGCAGGTTGTTCAGACGGGTCTGGTAGGTGTTTTCCGTCTGTTCGAGGTGTGGTTCCAGCATCTCATGCACATGGTTGTGGCACGTCTGAAATGTGGTTCCGGCCGGCCCGACAGGTGTTTCCACAGTGTCCGCCAAGTGGTACTGGCGTAGTTGGCAGGTGATTTTGGCATGACCGGCAGGTGGTTCCAGCAAGCCCGGCAGGTGATTCCGAAGTGTTCCCCAACTGGTTCTGGCGTAGCCGGCATGTGATTTTTGCGTGTCTGGCAGGTGGTTCTGGCGAGTCGAGCAGGTGGTTCCGGCGTGCTCGGCAGGTGCTTCCGGGGTCATTGGCACGTGGTTCTGGCATATCTGACAGGTGGTTCCGGCATGCCCGGCAGGTGATTCCGGAGTGTTCGCCAAGTGTTTCCGGCGTAGCCGGCAGGTGATTTTGCATGTGCAGCGGTCGTTCCGGCGGGTCGAGCCTGTGGTTCCGGCGTGTGCGGCAGGTGGTTCCGGTCTGTCCGGCAGGTGGTTCTGTGGTGTCCGGCACGAGGTTCAGTCTGAGAGGCTGTGCCGGCATGCCCCTCACGTGATTCCGGCTTGTCCCCGAATTGGTGCTGGTGTAGCGGGCAGGTGATTTTGGCGTGTCCGGCAGGTGGTTCAGGCGAGTTGAGCAGGTGGTTGCGACGTGCTCGGCAGGTGCTTCCGGCGTCTCCGGCACGTGTTTCTGGCACATCTGACTGGTGGTTCCGGCATGCCCGAAAGGTGATTCCGGTCTGTCCGGTAGGTGGTTCCGGCGTGCACGGCACGTGGTTCTGGTACGTGTCAGAGGTGGTTGCGTATGCCCAACAGGTGATTCCAGACTGTCCGCCACGTGCTTCTGGCATGTCTGAGAGGTGGTTCCAACATCCCCGGCAGGTCATTTCGGAGAGTCGTCCAAGTGGTTCTGGTGTAGCCCGCAGGTGATTTTGGCGTGTCCGGCAGGTGGTTCCGCCGTGCTTGGCAGGTGGTTCAGGCATGGCCGTCACGTGGTTCCAGTCTGTCCAGGACGTGTTTCCAGCTTCTCCGGCAGGTGGTTCTGGTACGTCTGAGAGGTGGTTCCGCCATGGCTGGCAGGTGATTCCGGACCGTCCCCCAGGTGGTTCTGGCATAGCCAGCAGTTGATATTGGCCTGTCCGGCAGGTGGTTCCAGCGAGTCGAACAGGTGGCTCCGGCGTGCTCGGCAGGTGGTTCCGGTCTGTCCGGTAGGTGATTCCGGCGTGTCCGGCACGTGCTTCCGGCATATCTGAGAGGTGGTTCCGGCATGCCCGGCAGGTGATTCCGGAGTGTTCGCCAAGTGTTTCCGGCGTAGCCGGCAGGTGATTTTGCATGTCCAGCGGTCGTTCCGGCGGGTCGAGCCGGTGGTTCCGGCGTGTGCGGCAGGTGGTTCCGGTCTGTCCGGCAGGTGGTTCTGTGGTGTCCGGCACGAGGTTCAGTCTGAGAGGCTGTGCCGGCATGCCCCTCACGTGATTCCGGCTTGTCCCCGAAGTGGTGCTGGTGTAGCGGGTAGGTGATTTTGGCGTGTCCGGCAGTTGGTTCCGCCGTGCTCGGCATGTGGCTCAGGCATGGCCGTCACGTGGTTCCAGTCTGTCCAGGACGTGTTTCCAGCTTCTCCGGCAGGTGGTTCTGGTACGTCTGAGAGGTGGTTCCGCCATGGCTGGCAGGTGATTCCGGACTGTCCCACAGGTGGTTCTGGCATAGCCAGCAGTTGATATTGGCCTGTCCGGCAGGTGGTTCCAGCGAGTCGAACAGGTGGCTCCGGCGTGCTCGGCAGGTGGTTCCGGTCTGTCCGGTAGGTGATTCCGGCGTGTCCGGCACGTGCTTCCGGCACGTCTGAGAGGTGGTTCCGGCATGCGCGACAGGTGATTTCGGAGTGTCCGCCAGGTGGTTCTGGCGTACCCGGCAGGTGATTTTGGCGTGTCCGGCAGGTGTTTCTGGCGAGTCGAGCAGGTGGCTCCGGCATGCTCGGCAGGTGCTTCCGGCGTCTCCGGCACGTGGTTCTGGTGTGTCTGAGAGCTGGTTCCGGCATGTCCGGCAGATGATTCCGGAGTGTCCGCCAAGTGGTTCTGGCATACCCAGCAGGTGATTTTGGCGTGTCAGGGAGGTGGTACCGGTGAGTCGAGCAGGTGGTTCCGGCGTGCTCAGCAGGTGGTTCAGGCGGTTCTGGCAGGTGGTATCCGTCTGTTCGGGGTGTGGTTCCAGCATCTCATGAACACGTTTCTGGCACGTCTGAGATGTGGTTCCAGCCGGCCCGACAGGTGTTTCCGCAGTGTCCGCCAAGCGGTTCTGGCGTAGTTGGCAGGTGATTTTGGCATGACTGGCAGGTGGTTCCAGCAAGCCTGGCAGGTGATTCCAAAGTGTTCACCAATTGGTTGTGGCGTAGCCGGCAGGTGATTTTTGCGTGATCGTCAGGTGGTTCTGGCGAGTCGAGCAGGTGGTTCCGGCGTGCTCGGCTGGTGCTTCCGGGTTCATTGGCTCGGGGTTCTGGCATGTCTGAGAGGTGGTTCCTGCATGCCCGGCAAGTGATTCCGGAGTGTTCGCCAACTGGTTCTGGCATAGTCGGCAGGTGATTTTGGCATGTCCGGCAGGTGGTTCAGGCGAGTTGAGCAGGTGGTTCCAACGTGCTTGGCAGGTGCTTCCGGCGTCTCCGGCACGTGTTTCTGGCACATCTGACAGGTGGTTCCGGCATGCCCGAAAGGTGATTCCGGTCTGTCCGGTAGGTGGTTCCAGCCTGCACGGCATGTGGTTCTGGTACGTCTCAGAGGTGGTTGCGCATGCCCAACAGGTGATTCCGGACTGTCCGCCACATGGTTCTGGCACGTCTGAGAGGTGGTTGCGGCATGCCCGGCAGGTCATCCCAGAGAGTCCTCCAAGTGGTTCTGGCATAACACGCAGGTGATTTTGGCGTGTCTGGCAGGTTGTTCCGTTGTGCTTGGCAGGTGGTTCAGGCTTGGCCGGCAGGTGGTTCCAGACTGTCCAGGACGTGTTTCCAGCTTCTCCGGCAGGTGGTTCTGGTACGTCCGAGAGGTGGTTCCGCCATGGCTGGCAGGTGATTCCGGACCGTCCCCGAGGTGGTTCTGGCATAGCCAGCAGTTGATATTGGCCTGTCCGGCAGGTGGTTCCAGCGAGTCGAACAGGTGGCTCCGGCGTGCTCGGCAGGTGGTTCCGGTCTGTCCGGTAGGTGATTCCGGCGTGTCCGGCACGTGCTTCCGGCACGTCTGAGAGGTGGTTCCGGCATGCGCGACAGGTGATTTCGGAGTGTCCGCCAGGTGGTTCTGGCGTACCCGGCAGGTGATTTTGGCGTGTCCGGCAGGTGTTTCTGGCGAGTCGAGCAGGTGGCTCCGGCATGCTCGGCAGGTGCTTCCGGCGTCTCCGGCACGTGGTTCTGGTGTGTCTGAGAGCTGGTTCCGGCATGTACGGCAGATGATTCCGGAGTGTCCGCCAAGTGGTTCTGGCATACCCGGCTGGTGATTTGGGCATGTCAGGTAGGTGGTTCCGGCGAGTCGAGCAGGTGGCTCCGGCGTGCTCGGCAGGTTGTTCAGACGGGTCTGGCAGGTGTTTTCCGTCTGTTCGGGGTGTGGTTCCAGCATCTCATGCACATGGTTCTGGCACGTCTGAGATGTGGTTCCGGCCGGCCCGACAGGTGTTTCCACAGTGTCCGCCTAGTGGTACTGGCGTAGTTGGCAGGTGATTTTGGCATGACCGGCAGGTGGTTCCAGCAAGCCCGGCAGGTGATTCCGAAGTGTTCCCCAACTGGTTGTGGCGTAGCCGGCAGGTGATTTTTGCGTGTCTGGCAGGTGGTTCTGGCGAGTCGAGCAGGTCGTTCCGCCGTGCTCGGCAGGTGCTTCCGGGGTCATTGGCACGTGGTTCTGGCATATCTGAGAGGTGGTTCCGGCATGCCCGGCAGGTGATTCCGGAGTGTTCGCCAAGTGTTTCCGGCGTAGCCGGCAGGTGATTTTGCACGTCCAGCGGTCCTTCCAGCGGGTCGAGCCGGTGGTTCCGGCGTGACCGGCAGGTGGTTCCGGTCTGTCCGGCAGGTGGTTCTGTGGTGTCCGGCACGAGGTTCAGTCTGAGAGGCTGTGCCGGCATGCCCCTCACGTGATTCCGGCTTGTCCCCGAAGTGGTGCTGGTGTAGCGGGCAGGTGATATTGGCGTGTCCGGCAGGTGGTTCAGGCGAGTTGAGCAGGTGGTTGCGACGTGCTCGGCAGGTGCTTCCGGCGTCTCCGGCACGTGTTTCTGGCACATCTGACTGGTGGTTCCGGCATGCCCAAAAGTTGATTCCGGTCTGTCCGGTAGGTGGTTCCGGCGTGCACGGCACGTGGTTCTGGTACGTGTCAGAGGTGGTTGCATATGCCCAACAGGTGATTCCGGACTGTCCGCCACGTGCTTCTGGCACGTCTGAGAGGTGGTTCCAACATGCCCGGCAGGTCATTTCGGAGAGTCGTCCAAGTGGTTCTGGCGTAGCCCGCAGGTGATTTTGGCGTGTCCGGCATGTGGTTCCGCCGTCCTCGGCAGGTGGTTCAGGCATGGCCGTCACGTGGTTCCAGTCTGTCCAGGACGTGTTTCCAGCTTCTCCGGCAGGTGGTTCTGGTACGTCTGAGAGGTGGTTCCGCCATGGCTGGCTGGTGATCCCGGACTGTCCCCCAGGTGGTTCTGGCATAGCCATCAGTTGATATTGGCCTGTCCGGCAGGTGGTTCCACCGAGTCGAACAGGTGGCTCCGGCGTGCTCGGCAGGTGGTTCCGGTCTGTCCGGTAGGTGATTCCGGCGTGTCCGGCACGTGTTTCCGGCACGTCTGAGAGGTGGTTCCGGCATGCGCGGCAGGTGATTCCGGTCTGTCCGGTAGGTGGTTCCAGCCTGCACGGCATGTGGTTCTGGTACGTCTCAGAGGTAGTTGCGCATGCCCAACAGGTGATTCCGGACTGTCCGACACATGGTTCTGGCACGTCTGAGAGGTGGTTCCGGCATGCCCGGCAGGTCATCCCAGAGAGTCCTCCAAGTGGTTCTGGCATAACACGCAGGTGATTTTGGCGTGTCTGGCAGGTTGTTCCGTTAATTTCACAGGCCTTTGTAAGAGATGTTCCCGGTAGGCTGTAAGAGCACTGTGCACAGCGAGTTGTTTCTTAGCTTCCGAAAGAGCTGGAAGCTGGACCTGAGGGACTTGTCTACCCTTGTGGAAAAAAGGGAGGACTTTGTGCCTTGCAGCTCTAGCGCCATGTAGGACCCGGCAGAGCAGAAGTTCTACTTCAGCCAGATCAGGGCTGGGAAGAAACTGCATTTCACAGGTCTTTGTAAGACTCGTTCCCTGTAGGCTGTAAAACAGCAGTGCAGAGCAAGATGTTTCTTAGCTGCCTAAAGAGGTGGAAGCCCCACGCTGTGGGGCCTGTCTGCCCTTGAGGAGCCAAGGCAGGACTTTGAGCCTTGCAACTCTAGGCCGATGTAGGACACACCATAGCAGCAGTTCTACCTCAGCGAGATAAGGCCTGCAAAGAAACTGCATTTCTCAGGCCTTTGCAAGAGATGCTCCCGGTTGGCTGTAAGAGAGTTCTGCAGAGCAAGTTGTTTCTTAGCTTCCCAAAGAGCTGGAAGCAAGATGCTCTGCGGCCCAACTCTCCCTTTGGAAAGAAGCGTGCACGTTGTGCCTTTCAGCTCTAGGGCCATGTGGCACACCCAGAGCAGAAGTTCCACTTCAGCCAGATCAGGCCTGCAAAGAAACTGCGTTTCGCAGGCCTTTGTAAGAGATGTTCCCGGTAGGCTGTAAGAGCACTGTGCAGAGCGATTTGTTTCTTAGCTTCCCAAAGAGCTGGAAGCAAGATGCTCTGCGGCCCAACTCTCCCTTTGGAAAGAAGCCTGCACGTTGTTCCTTTCAGCTCTAGGGCCATGTGGCACACCCAGAGCAGAAGTTCCACTTCAGCCAGATCAGGCCTGCAAAGAAACTGCGTTTCACAGGCCTTCGTAAGAGATGTTCCCGGTAGGCTGTAAGAGCGCTGTGCAGAGCGAGTTGTTTCTTAGCTTCCCAAAGAGCTGGAAGCAAGATGCTCTGGGTCCCACCTCGCCCTTTTTTAAGAAGCCTGCACGTTGTGCCTTTGAGCTCTAGGTCAATGTAGCACACCCAGAGCAGAAGTTCTACTTCAGCCAGATCAGGGCTGGGAAGAAACTGCGTTTCACAGTCCTTTGTAAGACATGTTCCCGGTAGGCTGTAAGAGCCCTATGCAGAGCGAGTTGTTTCTTAGCTGCCGAAAGAGCTGGATGCTGGACCTGAGGGACTTGTCTACCCTTGTGGAATCAAGGCAGAGCTTTGCGCCTTGCAGCGCTAGCGCCATGTAGGACCCGGCAGAGCAGAAGTTCTACTTCAGCCAGATCAGGGCTGGGAATAAAGTGCGTTTCACAGGCCTTTGTAAGACTCGTTCCCTGTAGGCTGTAAAACACCAGTGCAGAGCAAGTTGTTTCTTAGCGGCCCAAAAAGGTGGAAGCCCCACGCTGTGGGGCCTGTCTGCCCTTGAGGAATCAAGGCAGGACTTTGAGCCTTGCAACTCTAGGCCGAAGTAGGATATGGCATAGCAGCAGTTCTACCTCAGCGAGATAAGGCCTGCAAAGAAACTGCATTTCTCAGGCCTTTGCAAGAGATTCTCCCGGTTGGCTGTAAGAGAGGTCTGCAGAGCGAGTTGTTTCTTAGCATCCCAAAGAGCTGGAAGCAAGATGCTGTGGGGCCCAACTCGCCCTTTGGAAAGAAGCCTGCACGTTGTGCCTTTCAGCTCTAGGGCAAAGTAGCACACCCAGAGCAGAAGTCCTACTTCAGCCAGATCAGGCCAGCAAAGAAACTGCGTTTCACAGGCCTTTGTAAGAGATGTTCCCGGTAGGCTGTAAGAGCACTGTGCAGAGCGAGTTGTTTCTTAGGTTCCCAAAGAGCTGGAAGCAAGATGCTCTGCGGCCCAAGTCTCCCTTTGGAAAGAAGCGTGCACGTTGTGCCTTTCAGCTCTAGGGCCATGTGGCACACCCAGAGCAGAAGTTCCACTTCAGCCAGATCAGGCCTGCAAAGAAACTGCGTTTCGCAGGCCTTTGTAAGAGATGTTCCCGGTAGGCTGTAAGAGCACTGTGCAGAGCGATTTGTTTCTTAGCTTCCCAAAGAGCTGGAAGCAAGATGCTCTGCGGCCCAACTCTCCCTTTGGAAAGAAGCCTGCACGTTGTTCCTTTCAGCTCTAGGGCCATGTGGCACACCCAGAGCAGAAGTTCCACTTCAGCCAGATCAGGCCTGCAAAGAAACTGCGTTTCACAGGCCTTCGTAAGAGATGTTCCCGGTAGGCTGTAAGAGCGCTGTGCAGAGCGAGTTGTTTCTTAGCTTCCCAAAGAGCTGGAAGCAAGATGCTCTGGGTCCCACCTCGCCCTTTTTTAAGAAGCCTGCACGTTGTGCCTTTGAGCTCTAGGTCAATGTGGCACACCCAGAGCAGAAGTTCTACTTCAGCCAGATCAGGGCTGGGAAGAAACTGCGTTTCACAGTCCTTTGTAAGACATGTTCCCGGTAGGCTGTAAGAGCCCTATGCAGAGCGAGTTGTTTCTTAGCTGCCGAAATAGCTGGATGTTTTACCTGAGGGACTTGTCTACCCTTGTGGAATCAAGGCAGAGCTTTGCGCCTTGCAGCTCCAGCGCCATGTAGGAGCCGGCAGAGCAGAAGTTCTACTTCAGCCAGATCAGGGCTGGGAATAAACTGCGTTTCACAGGCCTTTGTAAGACTCGTTCCCTGTAGGCTGTAAAACACCAGTGCAGAGCAAGTTGTTTCTTAGCGGCCCAAAGAGGTGGGAGCCCCACGCTGTGGGGCCTGTCTGCCCTTGAGGAATCAAGGCAGGACTTTGAGCCTTGCAACTCTAGGCCGAAGTAGGATATGGCATAGCAGCAGTTCTACCTCAGCGAGATAAGGCCTGCAAAGAAACTGCATTTCTCAGGCCTTTGCAAGAGATGCTCCCAGTTGGCTGTAAGAGAGGTCTGCACAGCCAGTTGTTTCTTTCTTCCCAAAGAGCTGGAAGGAAGATGCTTTTGGGCCCAACTCGCCCTTTGGAAAGAAGACTGCGGGTTGTGCCTTTCATCTCCAGGCCAATGTAGCACACCCAGAGCAGAAGTTCTACTTCAGCCAGATCAGGCCTGCAAAGAAACTGCGTTTCACAGGCCTTTGTAAGAGATGTTCCCAGTAGGCTGTAAGAGCACTGTGCAGAGCGAGTTGTTTCTTATCTTCCCAAAGAGCTGGAAGCAAGATGCTGTGGGGCCCAACTCGCCCTTTGGAAAGAAGCCTGCACGTTGTGCCTTTCAGCTCTAGGGCCATGTGGCACACCCAGAGCAGAAGTTCTACTTCAGCCAGATCAGGCCTGCAAAGAAACTGCGTTTCACAGGCCTTTGTAAGAGATGTTCCCGGTAGGCTGTAAGAGCACTGTGCACAGCGAGTTGTTTCTTAGCTTCCGAAAGAGCTGGAAGCTGGACCTGAGGGACTTGTCTACCCTTGTGGAAAAAAGGGAGGACTTTGTGCCTTGCAGCTCTAGCGCCATGTAGGACCCGGCAGAGCAGAAGTTCTACTTCAGCCAGATCAGGGCTGGGAAGAAACTGCATTTCACAGGTCTTTGTAAGACTCGTTCCCTGTAGGCTGTAAAACAGCAGTGCAGAGCAAGATGTTTCTTAGCTGCCTAAAGAGGTGGAAGCCCCACGCTGTGGGGCCTGTCTGCCCTTGAGGAGCCAAGGCAGGACTTTGAGCCTTGCAACTCTAGGCCGATGTAGGACACACCATAGCAGCAGTTCTACCTCAGCGAGATAAGGCCTGCAAAGAAACTGCATTTCTCAGGCCTTTGCAAGAGATGCTCCCGGTTGGCTGTAAGAGAGTTCTGCAGAGCAAGTTGTTTCTTAGCTTCCCAAAGAGCTGGAAGCAAGATGCTCTGCGGCCCAACTCTCCCTTTGGAAAGAAGCGTGCACGTTGTGCCTTTCAGCTCTAGGGCCATGTGGCACACCCAGAGCAGAAGTTCCACTTCAGCCAGATCAGGCCTGCAAAGAAACTGCGTTTCGCAGGCCTTTGTAAGAGATGTTCCCGGTAGGCTGTAAGAGCACTGTGCAGAGCGATTTGTTTCTTAGCTTCCCAAAGAGCTGGAAGCAAGATGCTCTGCGGCCCAACTCTCCCTTTGGAAAGAAGCCTGCACGTTGTTCCTTTCAGCTCTAGGGCCATGTGGCACACCCAGAGCAGAAGTTCCACTTCAGCCAGATCAGGCCTGCAAAGAAACTGCGTTTCACAGGCCTTCGTAAGAGATGTTCCCGGTAGGCTGTAAGAGCGCTGTGCAGAGCGAGTTGTTTCTTAGCTTCCCAAAGAGCTGGAAGCAAGATGCTCTGGGTCCCACCTCGCCCTTTTTTAAGAAGCCTGCACGTTGTGCCTTTGAGCTCTAGGTCAATGTAGCACACCCAGAGCAGAAGTTCTACTTCAGCCAGATCAGGGCTGGGAAGAAACTGCGTTTCACAGTCCTTTGTAAGACATGTTCCCGGTAGGCTGTAAGAGCCCTATGCAGAGCGAGTTGTTTCTTAGCTGCCGAAAGAGCTGGATGCTGGACCTGAGGGACTTGTCTACCCTTGTGGAATCAAGGCAGAGCTTTGCGCCTTGCAGCGCTAGCGCCATGTAGGACCCGGCAGAGCAGAAGTTCTACTTCAGCCAGATCAGGGCTGGGAATAAAGTGCGTTTCACAGGCCTTTGTAAGACTCGTTCCCTGTAGGCTGTAAAACACCAGTGCAGAGCAAGTTGTTTCTTAGCGGCCCAAAAAGGTGGAAGCCCCACGCTGTGGGGCCTGTCTGCCCTTGAGGAATCAAGGCAGGACTTTGAGCCTTGCAACTCTAGGCCGAAGTAGGATATGGCATAGCAGCAGTTCTACCTCAGCGAGATAAGGCCTGCAAAGAAACTGCATTTCTCAGGCCTTTGCAAGAGATTCTCCCGGTTGGCTGTAAGAGAGGTCTGCAGAGCGAGTTGTTTCTTAGCATCCCAAAGAGCTGGAAGCAAGATGCTGTGGGGCCCAACTCGCCCTTTGGAAAGAAGCCTGCACGTTGTGCCTTTCAGCTCTAGGGCAAAGTAGCACACCCAGAGCAGAAGTCCTACTTCAGCCAGATCAGGCCAGCAAAGAAACTGCGTTTCACAGGCCTTTGTAAGAGATGTTCCCGGTAGGCTGTAAGAGCACTGTGCAGAGCGAGTTGTTTCTTAGGTTCCCAAAGAGCTGGAAGCAAGATGCTCTGCGGCCCAAGTCTCCCTTTGGAAAGAAGCGTGCACGTTGTGCCTTTCAGCTCTAGGGCCATGTGGCACACCCAGAGCAGAAGTTCCACTTCAGCCAGATCAGGCCTGCAAAGAAACTGCGTTTCGCAGGCCTTTGTAAGAGATGTTCCCGGTAGGCTGTAAGAGCACTGTGCAGAGCGATTTGTTTCTTAGCTTCCCAAAGAGCTGGAAGCAAGATGCTCTGCGGCCCAACTCTCCCTTTGGAAAGAAGCCTGCACGTTGTTCCTTTCAGCTCTAGGGCCATGTGGCACACCCAGAGCAGAAGTTCCACTTCAGCCAGATCAGGCCTGCAAAGAAACTGCGTTTCACAGGCCTTCGTAAGAGATGTTCCCGGTAGGCTGTAAGAGCGCTGTGCAGAGCGAGTTGTTTCTTAGCTTCCCAAAGAGCTGGAAGCAAGATGCTCTGGGTCCCACCTCGCCCTTTTTTAAGAAGCCTGCACGTTGTGCCTTTGAGCTCTAGGTCAATGTGGCACACCCAGAGCAGAAGTTCTACTTCAGCCAGATCAGGGCTGGGAAGAAACTGCGTTTCACAGTCCTTTGTAAGACATGTTCCCGGTAGGCTGTAAGAGCCCTATGCAGAGCGAGTTGTTTCTTAGCTGCCGAAATAGCTGGATGTTTTACCTGAGGGACTTGTCTACCCTTGTGGAATCAAGGCAGAGCTTTGCGCCTTGCAGCTCCAGCGCCATGTAGGAGCCGGCAGAGCAGAAGTTCTACTTCAGCCAGATCAGGGCTGGGAATAAACTGCGTTTCACAGGCCTTTGTAAGACTCGTTCCCTGTAGGCTGTAAAACACCAGTGCAGAGCAAGTTGTTTCTTAGCGGCCCAAAGAGGTGGGAGCCCCACGCTGTGGGGCCTGTCTGCCCTTGAGGAATCAAGGCAGGACTTTGAGCCTTGCAACTCTAGGCCGAAGTAGGATATGGCATAGCAGCAGTTCTACCTCAGCGAGATAAGGCCTGCAAAGAAACTGCATTTCTCAGGCCTTTGCAAGAGATGCTCCCAGTTGGCTGTAAGAGAGGTCTGCACAGCCAGTTGTTTCTTTCTTCCCAAAGAGCTGGAAGGAAGATGCTTTTGGGCCCAACTCGCCCTTTGGAAAGAAGACTGCGGGTTGTGCCTTTCATCTCCAGGCCAATGTAGCACACCCAGAGCAGAAGTTCTACTTCAGCCAGATCAGGCCTGCAAAGAAACTGCGTTTCACAGGCCTTTGTAAGAGATGTTCCCAGTAGGCTGTAAGAGCACTGTGCAGAGCGAGTTGTTTCTTATCTTCCCAAAGAGCTGGAAGCAAGATGCTGTGGGGCCCAACTCGCCCTTTGGAAAGAAGCCTGCACGTTGTGCCTTTCAGCTCTAGGGCCATGTGGCACACCCAGAGCAGAAGTTCTACTTCAGCCAGATCAGGCCTGCAAAGAAACTGCGTTTCACAGGCCTTTGTAAGAGATGTTCCCGGTAGGCTGTAAGAGCACTGTGCACAGCGAGTTGTTTCTTAGCTTCCGAAAGAGCTGGAAGCT
Organism: Equus przewalskii; assembly: GCF_037783145.1. NCBI lineage: Eukaryota > Metazoa > Chordata > Mammalia > Perissodactyla > Equidae > Equus > Equus przewalskii. The sequence goes on along the minus strand of NW_027227401.1, from coordinate 2,428 downwards.
GGACCTGAGGGACTTGTCTACCCTTGTGGAAAAAAGGGAGGACTTTGTGCCTTGCAGCTCTAGCGCCATGTAGGACCCGGCAGAGCAGAAGTTCTACTTCAGCCAGATCAGGGCTGGGAAGAAACTGCATTTCACAGGTCTTTGTAAGACTCGTTCCCTGTAGGCTGTAAAACAGCAGTGCAGAGCAAGATGTTTCTTAGCTGCCTAAAGAGGTGGAAGCCCCACGCTGTGGGGCCTGTCTGCCCTTGAGGAGCCAAGGCAGGACTTTGAGCCTTGCAACTCTAGGCCGATGTAGGACACACCATAGCAGCAGTTCTACCTCAGCGAGATAAGGCCTGCAAAGAAACTGCATTTCTCAGGCCTTTGCAAGAGATGCTCCCGGTTGGCTGTAAGAGAGTTCTGCAGAGCAAGTTGTTTCTTAGCTTCCCAAAGAGCTGGAAGCAAGATGCTCTGCGGCCCAACTCTCCCTTTGGAAAGAAGCGTGCACGTTGTGCCTTTCAGCTCTAGGGCCATGTGGCACACCCAGAGCAGAAGTTCCACTTCAGCCAGATCAGGCCTGCAAAGAAACTGCGTTTCGCAGGCCTTTGTAAGAGATGTTCCCGGTAGGCTGTAAGAGCACTGTGCAGAGCGATTTGTTTCTTAGCTTCCCAAAGAGCTGGAAGCAAGATGCTCTGCGGCCCAACTCTCCCTTTGGAAAGAAGCCTGCACGTTGTTCCTTTCAGCTCTAGGGCCATGTGGCACACCCAGAGCAGAAGTTCCACTTCAGCCAGATCAGGCCTGCAAAGAAACTGCGTTTCACAGGCCTTGTAAGATGTCCCCGGTAGGCTGTAAGAGCACTGTGCAGAGCGAGTTGTTTCTTAGCTTCCCAAAGAGCTGGAAGCAAGATGCTCTGCGGCCCAACTCTCCCTTTGGAAAGAAGCCTGCACGTTGTGCCTTTCAGCTCTAGGGCCATGTGGCACACCCAGAGCAGAAGTTCCACTTCAGCCAGATCAGGCCTGCAAAGAAACTGCGTTTCACAGGCCTTCGTAAGAGATGTTCCCGGTAGGCTGTAAGAGCGCTGTGCAGAGCGAGTTGTTTCTTAGCTTCCCAAAGAGCTGGAAGCAAGATGCTCTGGGTCCCACCTCGCCCTTTTTTAAGAAGCCTGCACGTTGTGCCTTTGAGCTCTAGGTCAATGTAGCACACCCAGAGCAGAAGTTCTACTTCAGCCAGATCAGGGCTGGGAAGAAACTGCGTTTCACAGTCCTTTGTAAGACATGTTCCCGGTAGGCTGTAAGAGCCCTATGCAGAGCGAGTTGTTTCTTAGCTGCCGAAAGAGCTGGATGCTGGACCTGAGGGACTTGTCTACCCTTGTGGAATCAAGGCAGAGCTTTGCGCCTTGCAGCGCTAGCGCCATGTAGGACCCGGCAGAGCAGAAGTTCTACTTCAGCCAGATCAGGGCTGGGAATAAAGTGCGTTTCACAGGCCTTTGTAAGACTCGTTCCCTGTAGGCTGTAAAACACCAGTGCAGAGCAAGTTGTTTCTTAGCGGCCCAAAAAGGTGGAAGCCCCACGCTGTGGGGCCTGTCTGCCCTTGAGGAATCAAGGCAGGACTTTGAGCCTTGCAACTCTAGGCCGAAGTAGGATATGGCATAGCAGCAGTTCTACCTCAGCGAGATAAGGCCTGCAAAGAAACTGCATTTCTCAGGCCTTTGCAAGAGATTCTCCCGGTTGGCTGTAAGAGAGGTCTGCAGAGCGAGTTGTTTCTTAGCATCCCAAAGAGCTGGAAGCAAGATGCTGTGGGGCCCAACTCGCCCTTTGGAAAGAAGCCTGCACGTTGTGCCTTTCAGCTCTAGGGCAAAGTAGCACACCCAGAGCAGAAGTCCTACTTCAGCCAGATCAGGCCAGCAAAGAAACTGCGTTTCACAGGCCTTTGTAAGAGATGTTCCCGGTAGGCTGTAAGAGCACTGTGCAGAGCGAGTTGTTTCTTAGGTTCCCAAAGAGCTGGAAGCAAGATGCTCTGCGGCCCAAGTCTCCCTTTGGAAAGAAGCGTGCACGTTGTGCCTTTCAGCTCTAGGGCCATGTGGCACACCCAGAGCAGAAGTTCCACTTCAGCCAGATCAGGCCTGCAAAGAAACTGCGTTTCGCAGGCCTTTGTAAGAGATGTTCCCGGTAGGCTGTAAGAGCACTGTGCAGAGCGATTTGTTTCTTAGCTTCCCAAAGAGCTGGAAGCAAGATGCTCTGCGGCCCAACTCTCCCTTTGGAAAGAAGCCTGCACGTTGTTCCTTTCAGCTCTAGGGCCATGTGGCACACCCAGAGCAGAAGTTCCACTTCAGCCAGATCAGGCCTGCAAAGAAACTGCGTTTCACAGGCCTTCGTAAGAGATGTTCCCGGTAGGCTGTAAGAGCGCTGTGCAGAGCGAGTTGTTTCTTAGCTTCCCAAAGAGCTGGATG
>NW_027227400.1:0-18136 GCF_037783145.1 Equus przewalskii | reverse complement strand
CATAGCAGCAGTTCTACCTCAGCGAGATAAGGCCTGCGAAGAAACTGCATTTCTCAGACCTTTGCAAGAGATGCTCCCGGTTGGCTGTAAGAGAGGTCTGCAGAGCGAGTTGTTTCTTAGCTTCCCAAAGAGCTGGAAGCAAGATGCTGTGGGGCCCAACTCGCCCTTTGGAAGAAGCCTGCACGTTGTGCCTTTCAGCTCTAGGGCAAAGTAGCACACCCAGAGCAGAAGTCCTACTTCAGCCAGATCAGGCCTGCAAAGAAACTGCGTTTCACAGGCCTTTGGAAGAGATGTTCCCGGTAGGCTGTAAGAGCACTGTGCAGAGCGAGTTGTTTCTTAGCTTCCCAAAGAGCTGGAAGCAAGATGCTCTGCGGCCCAACTCTCCCTTTGGAAAGAAGCCTGCACGTTGTGCCTTTCAGCTCTAGGGCCATGTGGCACACCCAGAGCAGAAGTTCCACTTCAGCCAGATCAGGCCTGCAAAGAGACTGCGTTTCACAGGCCTTCGTAAGAGATGTTCCCGGTAGGCTGTAAGAGCCCTATGCAGAGCGAGTTGTTTCTTAGCTGCCGAAATAGCTGGATGTTTTACCTGAGGGACTTGTCTACCCTTGTGGAATCAAGGCAGAGCTTTGCGCCTTGCAGCTCTATCGCCATGTAGGACCCGGCAGAGCAGAAGTTCTACTTCAGCCACATCAAGGCTGGGAATAAACTGCGTTTCAAAGGACTTTGTAAGACTCGTTCCCTGTAGGCTGTAAAACACCAGTGCAGAGCAAGTTGTTTCTCAGCAGCCCAAAGAGGTGGAAGCCCCACGCTGTGGGGCCTGTCTGCCCTTGAGGAATCAAGGCAGGACTTTCAGACTTGCAACTCTAGGCAGAAGTAGGATATGGCATAGCAGCAGTTTTACCTCAGCGAGATAAGGCCTGCAAAGAAACTGCATTTCTCAGACCTTTGCAAGAGATGCTCCCGGTTGGCTGTAAGAGAGGTCTGCAGAGCGAGTTGTTTCTTAGCTTCCCAAAGAGCTGGAAGCAAGATGCTGTGGGGCCCAACTCGCCCTTTGGAAGAAGCCTGCACGTTGTGCCTTTCAGCTCTAGGGCAAAGTAGCACACCCAGAGCAGAAGTTCCACTTCAGCCAGATCAGGCCTGCAAAGAGACTGCGTTTCACAGGCCTTCGTAAGAGATGTTCCCGGTAGGCTGTAAGAGCGCTGTGCAGAGCGAGTTGTTTCTTAGCTTCCCAAAGAGCTGGAAGCAAGATGCTGTGGGGCCCAACTCGCCCTTTGGAAGAAGCCTGCACGTTGTGCCTTTCAGCTCTAGGGCCATGTGGCACACCCAGAGCAGAAGTTCCACTTCAGCCAGATCAGGCCTGCAAAGAGACTGCGTTTCACAGGCCTTCGTAAGAGATGTTCCCGGTAGGCTGTAAGAGCGCTGTGCAGAGCGAGTTGTTTCTTAGCTTCCCAAAGAGCTGGAAGCAAGATGCTCTGGGTCCCACCTCGCCCTTTTTTAAGAAGCCTGCACGTTGTGCCTTTGAGCTCTAGGTCAATGTGGCACACCCAGAGCAGAAGTTCTACTTCAGCCAGATCAGGGCTGGGAAGAAACTGCGTTTCACAGTCCTTTGTAAGACATGTTCCCGGTAGGCTGTAAGAGCCCTATGCAGAGCGAGTTGTTTCTTAGCTGCCGAAATAGCTGGATGTTTTACCTGAGGGACTTGTCTACCCTTGTGGAATCAAGGCAGAGCTTTGCGCCTTGCAGCTCTAGCGCCATGTAGGACCCGGCAGAGCAGAAGTTCTACTTCAGCCACATCAGGGCTGGGAATAAACTGCGTTTCACAGGACTTTGTAAGACTCGTTCCCTGTAGGCTGTAAAACACCAGTGCAGAGCAAGTTGTTTCTCAGCAGCCCAAAGAGGTGGAAGCCCCACGCTGTGGGGCCTGTCTGCCCTTGAGGAATCAAGGCAGGACTTTGAGACTTGCAACTCTAGGCAGAAGTAGGATATGGCATAGCAGCAGTTCTACCTCAGCGAGATAAGGCCTGCAAAGAAACTGCATTTCTCAGGCCTTTGCAAGAGATGCTCCCGGTTGGCTGTAAGAGAGGTCTGCAGAGCGAGTTGTTTCTTAGCTTCCCAAAGAGCTGGAAGCAAGAGGCTTTGGGGCCCAACACGCCCTTTGGAAAGAAGCCTGCACGTTGTGCCTTTCAGCTCCAGGGCCATGTGGCACACCCAGAGCAGAAGTTCTACTTCAGCCGGATCAGGCCTGCAAAGAAACTGCCTTTCACAGGCCTTTGTAAGAGATGTTCCCGGTAGGCTGTAAGAGCACTGTGCAGAGCGAGTTGTTTCTTAGCTTCCCAAAGAGCTGGAAGCAAGATGCTGTGGGGCCCAACTCGCCCTTTGGAAAGAAGCGTGCACGTTGTGCCTTTCAGCTCTAGGGCCATGTGGCACACCCAGAGCAGAAGTTCCACTTCAGCCAGATCAGGCCTGCAAAGAAACTGCGTTTCACAGGCCTTTGTAAGAGATGTTCCCACTAGGCTGTAAGAGCACTGTGCAGAGCGAGTTGTTTCTTAGCTTCCCAAAGAGCTGGAAGCAAGATGCTCTGCGGCCCAACTCTCCCTTTGGAAAGAAGCCTGCACGTTGTTCCTTTCAGCTCTAGGGCCATGTGGCACACCCAGAGCAGAAGTTCCACTTCAGCCAGATCAGGCCTGCAAAGAATCTGCGTTTCACAGGCCTTCGTAAGAGATGTTCCCGGTAGGCTGTAAGAGCGCTGTGCAGAGCGAGTTGTTTCTTAGCTTCCCAAAGAGCTGGAAGCAAGATGCTCTGGGTCCCACCTCGCCCTTTTTTAAGAAGCCTGCACCTTGTGCCTTTGAGCTCTAGGTAATGTGGCACACCCAGAGCAGAAGTTCTACTTCAGCCAGATCAGGGCTGGGAAGAAACTGCGTTTCACAGTCCTTTGTAAGACATGTTCCCGGTAGGCTGTAAGAGCCCTATGCAGAGCGAGTTGTTTCTTAGCTGCCGAAATAGCTGGATGTTTTACCTGAGGGACTTGTCTACCCTTGTGGAATCAAGGCAGAGCTTTGCGCCTTGCAGCTCTAGCGCCATGTAGGACCCGGCAGAGCAGAAGTTCTACTTCAGCCAGATCAGGGCTGGGAATAAACTGCGTTTCACAGGCCTTTGTAAGACTCGTTCCCTGTAGGCTGTAATACACCAGTGCAGAGCAAGTTGTTTCTTAGCGGCCCAAAGAGGTGGAAGCCCCACGCTGTGGGGCCTGTCTGCCCTTGAGGAATCAAGGCAGGACTTTGAGACTTGCAACTCTAGGCCGAAGTAGGATATGGCATAGCAGCAGTTCTACCTCAGCGAGATAAGGCCTGCAAAGAAACTGCATTTCTCAGGCCTTTGCAAGAGATGCTCCCAGTTGGCTGTAAGAGAGGTCTGCAGAGCCAGTTGTTTCTTAGCTTCCCAAAGAGCTGGAAGGAAGATGCTTTTGGGCCCAACTCGCCCTTTGGAAAGAAGACTGCGGGTTGTGCCTTTCAGCTCCAGGCCAATGTAGCACACCCAGAGCAGAAGTTCTACTTCAGCCAGATCAGGCCTGCAAAGAAACTGCGTTTCACAGGCCTTTGTAAGAGATGTTCCCAGTAGGCTGTAAGAGCACTGTGCAGAGCGAGCTGTTTCTTATCTTCCCAAAGAGCTGGAAGCAAGATGCTGTGGGGCCCAACTCGCCCTTTGGAAAGAAGCGTGCACGTTGTGCCTGTCAGCTCTAGGGCCATGTGGCACACCCAGAGCAGAAGTTCTACTTCAGCCAGATCAAGCCTGCAAAGAAAATGCGTTTCACAGGCCTTTGTAAGAGATGTTCCCGGTAGGCTGTAAGAGCACTGTGCACAGCGAGTTGTTTCTTAGCTGCCGAAAGAGCTGGAAGCTGGACCTGAGGGACTTGTCTACCCTTGTGGAAAAAAGGGAGGACTTTGTGCCTTGCAGCTCTAGCGCCATGTAGGACCCGGCAGAGCCGAAGTTCTACTTCAGCCAGATCAGGGCTGGGAAGAAACTGCGTTTCACAGGTCTTTGTAAGACTCGTTCCCTGTAGGCTGTAAAACACCAGTGCAGAGCAAGATGTTTCTTAGCTGCCTAAAGAGGTGGAAGCCCCACGCTGTGGGGCCTGTCTGCCCTTGAGGAGTCACGGCAGGACTTTGAGCCTTGTAACTCTAGACCGACGTAGGACACAGCATAGCAGCAGTTCTACCTCAGCGAGATAAGGCCTGCGAAGAAACTGCATTTCTCAGACCTTTGCAAGAGATGCTCCCGGTTGGCTGTAAGAGAGGTCTGCAGAGCGAGTTGTTTCTTAGCTTCCCAAAGAGCTGGAAGCAAGATGCTGTGGGGCCCAACTCGCCCTTTGGAAAGAAGCCTGCACGTTGTGCCTTTCAGCTCTAGGGCAAAGTAGCACACCCAGAGCAGAAGTCCTACTTCAGCCAGATCAGGCCTGCAAAGAAACTGCGTTTCACAGGCCTTTGGAAGAGATGTTCCCGGTAGGCTGTAAGAGCACTGTGCAGAGCGAGTTGTTTCTTAGCTTCCCAAAGAGCTGGAAGCAAGATGCTCTGCGGCCCAACTCTCCCTTTGGAAAGAAGCCTGCACGTTGTGCCTTTCAGCTCTAGGGCCATGTGGCACACCCAGAGCAGAAGTTCCACTTCAGCCAGATCAGGCCTGCAAAGAGACTGCGTTTCACAGGCCTTCGTAAGAGATGTTCCCGGTAGGCTGTAAGAGCGCTGTGCAGAGCGAGTTGTTTCTTAGCTTCCCAAAGAGCTGGAAGCAAGATGCTCTGGGTCCCACCTCGCCCTTTTTTAAGAAGCCTGCACGTTGTGCCTTTGAGCTCTAGGTCAATGTGGCACACCCAGAGCAGAAGTTCTACTTCAGCCAGATCAGGGCTGGGAAGAAACTGCGTTTCACAGTCCTTTGTAAGACATGTTCCCGGTAGGCTGTAAGAGCCCTATGCAGAGCGAGTTGTTTCTTAGCTGCCGAAATAGCTGGATGTTTTACCTGAGGGACTTGTCTACCCTTGTGGAATCAAGGCAGAGCTTTGCGCCTTGCAGCTCTAGCGCCATGTAGGACCCGGCAGAGCAGAAGTTCTACTTCAGCCACATCAGGGCTGGGAATAAACTGCGTTTCACAGGACTTTGTAAGACTCGTTCCCTGTAGGCTGTAAAACACCAGTGCAGAGCAAGTTGTTTCTCAGCAGCCCAAAGAGGTGGAAGCCCCACGCTGTGGGGCCTGTCTGCCCTTGAGGAATCAAGGCAGGACTTTGAGACTTGCAACTCTAGGCAGAAGTAGGATATGGCATAGCAGCAGTTCTACCTCAGCGAGATAAGGCCTGCAAAGAAACTGCATTTCTCAGGCCTTTGCAAGAGATGCTCCCGGTAGGCTGTAAGAGAGGTCTGCAGAGCGAGTTGTTTCTTAGCTTCCCAAAGAGCTGGAAGCAAGAGGCTTTGGGGCCCAACTCGCCCTTTGGAAAGAAGCCTGCACGTTGTGCCTTTCAGCTCCAGGGCCATGTGGCACACCCAGAGCAGAAGTTCCACTTCAGCCAGATCAGGCCTGCAAAGAATCTGCGTTTCACAGGCCTTCGTAAGAGATGTTCCCGGTAGGCTGTAAGAGCACTGTGCACAGCGAGTTGTTTCTTAGCTGCCGAAAGAGCTGGAAGCTGGACCTGAGGGACTTGTCTACGCTTGTGGAAAAAAGGGAGGACTTTGTGCCTTGCAGCTCTAGCGCCATGTAGGACCCGGCAGAGCAGAAGTTCTACTTCAGCCAGATCAGGGCTGGGAAGAAACTGCGTTTCACAGGTCTTTGTAAGACTCGTTCCCTGTAGGCTGTAAAACACCAGTGCAGAGCAAGATGTTTCTTAGCTGCCTAAAGAGGTGGAAGCCCCACGCTGTGGGGCCTGTCTGCCCTTGAGGAGTCAAGGCAGGACTTTGAGCCTTGTAACTCTAGACCGATGTAGGACACAGCATAGCAGCAGTTCTGCCTCAGCGAGATAAGGCCTGCGAAGAAACTGCATTTCTCAGACCTTTGCAAGAGATGCTCCCGGTTGGCTGTAAGAGCACTGTGCAGAGTGAGTTGTTTCTTAGCTTCCCAAAGAGCTGGAAGCAAGATGCTGTGGGGCCCAACTCGCCCTTTGGAAAGAAGCCTGCACGTTGTGCCTTTCAGCTCTAGGGCAAAGTAGCACACCCAGAGCAGAAGTCCTACTTCAGCCAGATCAGGCCTGCAAAGAAACTGCGTTTCACAGGCCTTTGGAAGAGATGTTCCCAGTAGGCTGTAAGAGCACTGTGCAGAGCGAGCTGTTTCTTATCTTCCCAAAGAGCTGGAAGCAAGATGCTGTGGGGCCCAACTCGCCCTTTGGAAAGAAGCCTGCACGTTGTGCCTTTCAGCTCTAGGGCCATGTGGCACACCCAGAGCAGAAGTTCTACTTCAGCCAGATCAAGCCTGCAAAGAAAATGCGTTTCACAGGCCTTTGTAAGAGATGTTCCCGGTAGGCTGTAAGAGCACTGTGCACAGCGAGTTGTTTCTTAGCTGCCGAAAGAGCGGGAAGCTGGACCTGAGGGACTTGTCTACCCTTGTGGAAAAAAGGGAGGACTTTGTGCCTTGCAGCTCTAGCGCCATGTAGGACCCGGCAGAGCAGAAGTTCTACTTCAGCCAGATCAGGGCTGGGAAGAAACTGCGTTTCACAGGTCTTTGTAAGACTCGTTCCCTGTAGGCTGTAAAACACCAGTGCAGAGCAAGATGTTTCTTAGCTGCCTAAAGAGGTGGAAGCCCCACGCTGTGGGGCCTGTCTGCCCTTGAGGAGTCAAGGCAGGACTTTGAGCCTTGTAACTCTAGACTGACGTAGGACACAGCATAGCAGCAGTTCTACCTCAGCGAGATAAGGCCTGCGAAGAAACTGCATTTCTCAGACCTTTGCAAGAGATGCTCCCGGTTGGCTGTAAGAGAGGTCTGCAGAGCGAGTTGTTTCTTAGCTTCCCAAAGAGCTGGAAGCAAGATGCTGTGGGGCCCAACTCGCCCTTTGGAAAGAAGCCTGCACGTTGTGCCTTTCAGCTCTAGGGCAAAGTAGCACACCCAGAGCAGAAGTCCTACTTCAGCCAGATCAGGCCTGCAAAGAAACTGCGTTTCACAGGCCTTTGGAAGAGATGTTCCCGGTAGGCTGTAAGAGCACTGTGCAGAGCGAGTTGTTTCTTAGCTTCCCAAAGAGCTGGAAGCAAGATGCTCTGCGGCCCAACTCTCCCTTTGGAAAGAAGCCTGCACGTTGTGCCTTTCAGCTCTAGGGCCATGTGGCACACCCAGAGCAGAAGTTCCACTTCAGCCAGATCAGGCCTGCAAAGAGACTGCGTTTCACAGGCCTTCGTAAGAGATGTTCCCGGTAGGCTGTAAGAGCGCTATGCAGAGCGAGTTGTTTCTTAGCTTCCCAAAGAGCTGGAAGCAAGATGCTCTGGGTCCCACCTCGCCCTTTTTTAAGAAGCCTGCACGTTGTGCCTTTGAGCTCTAGGTCAATGTGGCACACCCAGAGCAGAAGTTCTACTTCAGCCAGATCAGGGCTGGGAAGAAACTGCGTTTCACAGTCCTTTGTAAGACATGTTCCCGGTAGGCTGTAAGAGCCCTATGCAGAGCGAGTTGTTTCTTAGCTGCCGAAATAGCTGGATGTTTTACCTGAGGGACTTGTCTACCCTTGTGGAATCAAGGCAGAGCTTTGCGCCTTGCAGCTCTAGCGCCATGTAGGACCCGGCAGAGCAGAAGTTCTACTTCAGCCACATCAGGGCTGGGAATAAACTGCGTTTCACAGGACTTTGTAAGACTCGTTCCCTGTAGGCTGTAAAACACCAGTGCAGAGCAAGTTGTTTCTCAGCAGCCCAAAGAGGTGGAAGCCCCACGCTGTGGGGCCTGTCTGCCCTTGAGGAATCAAGGCAGGACTTTGAGACTTGCAACTCTAGGCAGAAGTAGGATATGGCATAGCAGCAGTTCTACCTCAGCGAGATAAGGCCTGCAAAGAAACTGCATTTCTCAGGCCTTTGCAAGAGATGCTCCCGGTTGGCTGTAAGAGAGGTCTGCAGAGCGAGTTGTTTCTTAGCTTCCCAAAGAGCTGGAAGCAAGAGGCTTTGGGGCCCAACTCGCCCTTTGGAAAGAAGCCTGCACGTTGTGTCTTTCAGCTCTAGGGCAAAGTGGCACACCCAGAGCAGAAGTCCTACTTCAGCCAGATCAGGCCTGCAAAGAAACTGCGTTTCACAGGCCTTTGGAAGAGATGTTCCCAGTAGGCTGTAAGAGCACTGTGCAGAGCGAGCTGTTTCTTATCTTCCCAAAGAGCTGGAAGCAAGATGCTGTGGGGCCCAACTCGCCCTTTGGAAAGAAGCCTGCACGTTGTGCCTTTCAGCTCTAGGGCCATGTGGCACACCCAGAGCAGAAGTTCTACTTCAGCCAGATCAAGCCTGCAAAGAAAATGCGTTTCACAGGCCTTTGTAAGAGATGTTCCCGGTAGGCTGTAAGAGCACTGTGCACAGCGAGTTGTTTCTTAGCTGCCGAAAGAGCTGGAAGCTGGACCTGAGGGACTTGTCTACCCTTGTGGAAAAAAGGGAGGACTTTGTGCCTTGCAGCTCTAGCGCCATGTAGGACCCGGCAGAGCAGAAGTTCTACTTCAGCCAGATCAGGGCTGGGAAGAAACTGCGTTTCACAGGTCTTTGTAAGACTCGTTCCCTGTAGGCTGTAAAACACCAGTGCAGAGCAAGATGTTTCTTAGCTGCCTAAAGAGGTGGAAGCCCCACGCTGTGGGGCCTGTCTGCCCTTGAGGAGTCACGGCAGGACTTTGAGCCTTGTAACTCTAGACCGACGTAGGACACAGCATAGCAGCAGTTCTACCTCAGCGAGATAAGGCCTGCGAAGAAACTGCATTTCTCAGACCTTTGCAAGAGATGCTCCCGGTTGGCTGTAAGAGAGGTCTGCAGAGCGAGTTGTTTCTTAGCTTCCCAAAGAGCTGGAAGCAAGATGCTGTGGGGCCCAACTCGCCCTTTGGAAAGAAGCCTGCACGTTGTGCCTTTCAGCTCTAGGGCAAAGTAGCACACCCAGAGCAGAAGTCCTACTTCAGCCAGATCAGGCCTGCAAAGAAACTGCGTTTCACAGGCCTTTGGAAGAGATGTTCCCGGTAGGCTGTAAGAGCACTGTGCAGAGCGAGTTGTTTCTTAGCTTCCCAAAGAGCTGGAAGCAAGATGCTCTGCGGCCCAACTCTCCCTTTGGAAAGAAGCCTGCACGTTGTGCCTTTCAGCTCTAGGGCCATGTGGCACACCCAGAGCAGAAGTTCCACTTCAGCCAGATCAGGCCTGCAAAGAGACTGCGTTTCACAGGCCTTCGTAAGAGATGTTCCCGGTAGGCTGTAAGAGCGCTGTGCAGAGCGAGTTGTTTCTTAGCTTCCCAAAGAGCTGGAAGCAAGATGCTCTGGGTCCCACCTCGCCCTTTTTTAAGAAGCCTGCACGTTGTGCCTTTGAGCTCTAGGTCAATGTGGCACACCCAGAGCAGAAGTTCTACTTCAGCCAGATCAGGGCTGGGAAGAAACTGCGTTTCACAGTCCTTTGTAAGACATGTTCCCGGTAGGCTGTAAGAGCCCTATGCAGAGCGAGTTGTTTCTTAGCTGCCGAAATAGCTGGATGTTTTACCTGAGGGACTTGTCTACCCTTGTGGAATCAAGGCAGAGCTTTGCGCCTTGCAGCTCTAGCGCCATGTAGGACCCGGCAGAGCAGAAGTTCTACTTCAGCCACATCAGGGCTGGGAATAAACTGCGTTTCACAGGACTTTGTAAGACTCGTTCCCTGTAGGCTGTAAAACACCAGTGCAGAGCAAGTTGTTTCTCAGCAGCCCAAAGAGGTGGAAGCCCCACGCTGTGGGGCCTGTCTGCCCTTGAGGAATCAAGGCAGGACTTTGAGACTTGCAACTCTAGGCAGAAGTAGGATATGGCATAGCAGCAGTTCTACCTCAGCGAGATAAGGCCTGCAAAGAAACTGCATTTCTCAGGCCTTTGCAAGAGATGCTCCCGGTAGGCTGTAAGAGAGGTCTGCAGAGCGAGTTGTTTCTTAGCTTCCCAAAGAGCTGGAAGCAAGAGGCTTTGGGGCCCAACTCGCCCTTTGGAAAGAAGCCTGCACGTTGTGCCTTTCAGCTCCAGGGCCATGTGGCACACCCAGAGCAGAAGTTCCACTTCAGCCAGATCAGGCCTGCAAAGAATCTGCGTTTCACAGGCCTTCGTAAGAGATGTTCCCGGTAGGCTGTAAGAGCACTGTGCACAGCGAGTTGTTTCTTAGCTGCCGAAAGAGCTGGAAGCTGGACCTGAGGGACTTGTCTACGCTTGTGGAAAAAAGGGAGGACTTTGTGCCTTGCAGCTCTAGCGCCATGTAGGACCCGGCAGAGCAGAAGTTCTACTTCAGCCAGATCAGGGCTGGGAAGAAACTGCGTTTCACAGGTCTTTGTAAGACTCGTTCCCTGTAGGCTGTAAAACACCAGTGCAGAGCAAGATGTTTCTTAGCTGCCTAAAGAGGTGGAAGCCCCACGCTGTGGGGCCTGTCTGCCCTTGAGGAGTCAAGGCAGGACTTTGAGCCTTGTAACTCTAGACCGATGTAGGACACAGCATAGCAGCAGTTCTGCCTCAGCGAGATAAGGCCTGCGAAGAAACTGCATTTCTCAGACCTTTGCAAGAGATGCTCCCGGTTGGCTGTAAGAGCACTGTGCAGAGTGAGTTGTTTCTTAGCTTCCCAAAGAGCTGGAAGCAAGATGCTGTGGGGCCCAACTCGCCCTTTGGAAAGAAGCCTGCACGTTGTGCCTTTCAGCTCTAGGGCAAAGTAGCACACCCAGAGCAGAAGTCCTACTTCAGCCAGATCAGGCCTGCAAAGAAACTGCGTTTCACAGGCCTTTGGAAGAGATGTTCCCAGTAGGCTGTAAGAGCACTGTGCAGAGCGAGCTGTTTCTTATCTTCCCAAAGAGCTGGAAGCAAGATGCTGTGGGGCCCAACTCGCCCTTTGGAAAGAAGCCTGCACGTTGTGCCTTTCAGCTCTAGGGCCATGTGGCACACCCAGAGCAGAAGTTCTACTTCAGCCAGATCAAGCCTGCAAAGAAAATGCGTTTCACAGGCCTTTGTAAGAGATGTTCCCGGTAGGCTGTAAGAGCACTGTGCACAGCGAGTTGTTTCTTAGCTGCCGAAAGAGCGGGAAGCTGGACCTGAGGGACTTGTCTACCCTTGTGGAAAAAAGGGAGGACTTTGTGCCTTGCAGCTCTAGCGCCATGTAGGACCCGGCAGAGCAGAAGTTCTACTTCAGCCAGATCAGGGCTGGGAAGAAACTGCGTTTCACAGGTCTTTGTAAGACTCGTTCCCTGTAGGCTGTAAAACACCAGTGCAGAGCAAGATGTTTCTTAGCTGCCTAAAGAGGTGGAAGCCCCACGCTGTGGGGCCTGTCTGCCCTTGAGGAGTCAAGGCAGGACTTTGAGCCTTGTAACTCTAGACTGACGTAGGACACAGCATAGCAGCAGTTCTACCTCAGCGAGATAAGGCCTGCGAAGAAACTGCATTTCTCAGACATTTGCAAGAGATGCTCCCGGTTGGCTGTAAGAGAGGTCTGCAGAGCGAGTTGTTTCTTAGCTTCCCAAAGAGCTGGAAGCAAGATGCTGTGGGGCCCAACTCGCCCTTTGGAAAGAAGCCTGCACGTTGTGCCTTTCAGCTCTAGGGCAAAGTAGCACACCCAGAGCAGAAGTCCTACTTCAGCCAGATCAGGCCTGCAAAGAAACTGCGTTTCACAGGCCTTTGGAAGAGATGTTCCCGGTAGGCTGTAAGAGCACTGTGCAGAGCGAGTTGTTTCTTAGCTTCCCAAAGAGCTGGAAGCAAGATGCTCTGCGGCCCAACTCTCCCTTTGGAAAGAAGCCTGCACGTTGTGCCTTTCAGCTCTAGGGCCATGTGGCACACCCAGAGCAGAAGTTCCACTTCAGCCAGATCAGGCCTGCAAAGAGACTGCGTTTCACAGGCCTTCGTAAGAGATGTTCCCGGTAGGCTGTAAGAGCGCTATGCAGAGCGAGTTGTTTCTTAGCTTCCCAAAGAGCTGGAAGCAAGATGCTCTGGGTCCCACCTCGCCCTTTTTTAAGAAGCCTGCACGTTGTGCCTTTGAGCTCTAGGTCAATGTGGCACACCCAGAGCAGAAGTTCTACTTCAGCCAGATCAGGGCTGGGAAGAAACTGCGTTTCACAGTCCTTTGTAAGACATGTTCCCGGTAGGCTGTAAGAGCCCTATGCAGAGCGAGTTGTTTCTTAGCTGCCGAAATAGCTGGATGTTTTACCTGAGGGACTTGTCTACCCTTGTGGAATCAAGGCAGAGCTTTGCGCCTTGCAGCTCTAGCGCCATGTAGGACCCGGCAGAGCAGAAGTTCTACTTCAGCCACATCAGGGCTGGGAATAAACTGCGTTTCACAGGACTTTGTAAGACTCGTTCCCTGTAGGCTGTAAAACACCAGTGCAGAGCAAGTTGTTTCTCAGCAGCCCAAAGAGGTGGAAGCCCCACGCTGTGGGGCCTGTCTGCCCTTGAGGAATCAAGGCAGGACTTTGAGACTTGCAACTCTAGGCAGAAGTAGGATATGGCATAGCAGCAGTTCTACCTCAGCGAGATAAGGCCTGCAAAGAAACTGCATTTCTCAGGCCTTTGCAAGAGATGCTCCCGGTTGGCTGTAAGAGAGGTCTGCAGAGCGAGTTGTTTCTTAGCTTCCCAAAGAGCTGGAAGCAAGAGGCTTTGGGGCCCAACTCGCCCTTTGGAAAGAAGCCTGCACGTTGTGTCTTTCAGCTCTAGGGCAAAGTGGCACACCCAGAGCAGAAGTCCTACTTCAGCCAGATCAGGCCTGCAAAGAAACTGCGTTTCACAGGCCTTTGGAAGAGATGTTCCCAGTAGGCTGTAAGAGCACTGTGCAGAGCGAGCTGTTTCTTATCTTCCCAAAGAGCTGGAAGCAAGATGCTGTGGGGCCCAACTCGCCCTTTGGAAAGAAGCCTGCACGTTGTGCCTTTCAGCTCCAGGGCCATGTGGCACACCCAGAGCAGAAGTTCCACTTCAGCCAGATCAGGCCTGCAAAGAATCTGCGTTTCACAGGCCTTCGTAAGAGATGTTCCCGGTAGGCTGTAAGAGCACTGTGCACAGCGAGTTGTTTCTTAGCTGCCGAAAGAGCTGGAAGCTGGACCTGAGGGACTTGTCTACGCTTGTGGAAAAAAGGGAGGACTTTGTGCCTTGCAGCTCTAGCGCCATGTAGGACCCGGCAGAGCAGAAGTTCTACTTCAGCCAGATCAGGGCTGGGAAGAAACTGCGTTTCACAGGTCTTTGTAAGACTCGTTCCCTGTAGGCTGTAAAACACCAGTGCAGAGCAAGATGTTTCTTAGCTGCCTAAAGAGGTGGAAGCCCCACGCTGTCGGGCCTGTCTGCCCTTGAGGAGTCAAGGCAGGACTTTGAGCCTTGTAACTCTAGACCGACGTAGGACACAGCATAGCAGCAGTTCTACCTCAGCGAGATAAGGCCTGCGAAGAAACTGCATTTCTCAGACCTTTGCAAGAGATGCTCCCGGTTGGCTGTAAGAGAGGTCTGCAGAGCGAGTTGTTTCTTAGCTTCCCAAAGAGCTGGAAGCAAGATGCTGTGGGGCCCAACTCGCCCTTTGGAAAGAAGCCTGCACGTTGTGCCTTTCAGCTCTAGGGCAAAGTAGCACACCCAGAGCAGAAGTCCTACTTCAGCCAGATCAGGCCTGCAAAGAAACTGCGTTTCACAGGCCTTTGGAAGAGATGTTCCCGGGAGGCTGTAAGAGCACTGTGCAGAGCGAGTTGTTTCTTAGCTTCCCAAAGAGCTGGAAGCAAGATGCTCTGCGGCCCAACTCTCCCTTTGGAAAGAAGCCTGCACGTTGTGCCTTTCAGCTCTAGGGCCATGTGGCACACCCAGAGCAGAAGTTCCACTTCAGCCAGATCAGGCCTGCAAAGAGACTGCGTTTCACAGGCCTTCGTAAGAGATGTTCCCGGTAGGCTGTAAGAGCGCTGTGCAGAGCGAGTTGTTTCTTAGCTTCCCAAAGAGCTGGAAGCAAGATGCTCTGGGTCCCACCTCGCCCTTTTTTAAGAAGCCTGCACGTTGTGCCTTTGAGCTCTAGGTCAATGTGGCACACCCAGAGCAGAAGTTCTACTTCAGCCAGATCAGGGCTGGGAAGAAACTGCGTTTCTTAGTCCTTTGTAAGAAATGTTCCCGGTAGGCTGTAAGAGCCCTATGCAGAGCGAGTTGTTTCTTAGCTGCCGAAATAGCTGGATGTTTTACCTGAGGGACTTGTCTACCCTTGTGGAATCAAGGCAGAGCTTTGCTCCTTGCAGCTCTAGCGCCATGTAGGACCCGGCAGAGCAGAAGTTCTACTTCAGCCAGATCAGGGCTGGGAAGAAACTGCGTTTCACAGGACTTTGTAAGACTCGTTCCCTGTAGGCTGTAAAACACCAGTGCAGAGCAAGTTGTTTCTCAGCAGCCCAAAGAGGTGGAAGCCCCACGCTGTGGGGCCTGTCTGCCCTTGAGGAATCAAGGCAGGACTTTGAGACTTGCAACTCTAGGCAGAAGTAGGATATGGCATAGCAGCAGTTCTACCTCAGCGAGATAAGGCCTGCAAAGAAACTGCATTTCTCAGGCCTTTGCAAGAGATGCTCCCGGTTGGCTGTAAGAGAGGTCTGCAGAGCGAGTTGTTTCTTAGCTTCCCAAAGAGCTGGAAGCAAGAGGCTTTGGGGCCCAACTCGCCCTTTGGAAAGAAGCCTGCACGTTGTGTCTTTCAGCTCTAGGGCAAAGTGGCACACCCAGAGCAGAAGTCCTACTTCAGCCAGATCAGGCCTGCAAAGAAACTGCGTTTCACAGGCCTTTGGAAGAGATGTTCCCAGTAGGCTGTAAGAGCACTGTGCAGAGCGAGCTGTTTCTTATCTTCCCAAAGAGCTGGAAGCAAGATGCTGTGGGGCCCAACTCGCCCTTTGGAAAGAAGCCTGCACGTTGTGCCTTTCAGCTCTAGGGCCATGTGGCACACCCAGAGCAGAAGTTCTACTTCAGCCAGATCAAGCCTGCAAAGAAAATGCGTTTCACAGGCCTTTGTAAGAGATGTTCCCGGTAGGCTGTAAGAGCACTGTGCACAGCGAGTTGTTTCTTAGCTGCCGAAAGAGCGGGAAGCTGGACCTGAGGGACTTGTCTACCCTTGTGGAAAAAAGGGAGGACTTTGTGCCTTGCAGCTCTAGCGCCATGTAGGACCCGGCAGAGCAGAAGTTCTACTTCAGCCAGATCAGGGCTGGGAAGAAACTGCGTTTCACAGGTCTTTGTAAGACTCGTTCCCTGTAGGCTGTAAAACACCAGTGCAGAGCAAGATGTTTCTTAGCTGCCTAAAGAGGTGGAAGCCCCACGCTGTCGGGCCTGTCTGCCCTTGAGGAGTCAAGGCAGGACTTTGAGCCTTGTAACTCTAGACCGACGTAGGACACAGCATAGCAGCAGTTCTACCTCAGCGAGATAAGGCCTGCGAAGAAACTGCATTTCTCAGACCTTTGCAAGAGATGCTCCCGGTTGGCTGTAAGAGAGGTCTGCAGAGCGAGTTGTTTCTTAGCTTCCCAAAGAGCTGGAAGCAAGATGCTCTGCGGCCCAACTCTCCCTTTGGAAAGAAGCCTGCACGTTGTGCCTTTCAGCTCTAGGGCCATGTGGCACACCCAGAGCAGAAGTTCCACTTCAGCCAGATCAGGCCTGCAAAGAGACTGCGTTTCACAGGCCTTCGTAAGAGATGTTCCCGGTAGGCTGTAAGAGCGCTGTGCAGAGCGAGTTGTTTCTTAGCTTCCCAAAGAGCTGGAAGCAAGATGCTCTGGGTCCCACCTCGCCCTTTTTTAAGAAGCCTGCACGTTGTGCCTTTGAGCTCTAGGTCAATGTGGCACACCCAGAGCAGAAGTTCTACTTCAGCCAGATCAGGGCTGGGAAGAAACTGCGTTTCTTAGTCCTTTGTAAGAAATGTTCCCGGTAGGCTGTAAGAGCCCTATGCAGAGCGAGTTGTTTCTTAGCTGCCGAAATAGCTGGATGTTTTACCTGAGGGACTTGTCTACCCTTGTGGAATCAAGGCAGAGCTTTGCTCCTTGCAGCTCTAGCGCCATGTAGGACCCGGCAGAGCAGAAGTTCTACTTCAGCCACATCAGGGCTGGGAATAAACTGCGTTTCACAGGACTTTGTAAGACTCGTTCCCTGTAGGCTGTAAAACACCAGTGCAGAGCAAGTTGTTTCTCAGCAGCCCAAAGAGGTGGAAGCCCCACGCTGTGGGGCCTGTCTGCCCTTGAGGAATCAAGGCAGGACTTTGAGACTTGCAACTCTAGGCAGAAGTAGGATATGGCATAGCAGCAGTTCTACCTCAGCGAGATAAGGCCTGCAAAGAAACTGCATTTCTCAGGCCTTTGCAAGAGATGCTCCCGGTTGGCTGTAAGAGAGGTCTGCAGAGCGAGTTGTTTCTTAGCTTCCCAAAGAGCTGGAAGCAAGAGGCTTTGGGGCCCAACTCGCCCTTTGGAAAGAAGCCTGCACGTTGTGTCTTTCAGCTCTAGGGCAAAGTGGCACACCCAGAGCAGAAGTCCTACTTCAGCCAGATCAGGCCTGCAAAGAAACTGCGTTTCACAGGCCTTTGTAAGAGATGTTCCCAGTAGGCTGTAAGAGCACTGTGCAGAGCGAGCTGTTTCTTATCTTCCCAAAGAGCTGGAAGCAAGATGCTGTGGGGCCCAACTCGCCCTTTGGAAAGAAGCCTGCACGTTGTGCCTTTCAGCTCTAGGGCCATGTGGCACACCCAGAGCAGAAGTTCTACTTCAGCCAGATCAAGCCTGCAAAGAAAATGCGTTTCACAGGCCTTTGTAAGAGATGTTCCCGGTAGGCTGTAAGAGCACTGTGCACAGCGAGTTGTTTCTTAGCTGCCGAAAGAGCTGGAAGCTGGACCTGAGGGACTTGTCTACCCTTGTGGAAAAAAGGGAGGACTTTGTGCCTTGCAGCTCTAGCGCCATGTAGGACCCGGCAGAGCAGAAGTTCTACTTCAGCCAGATCAGGGCTGGGAAGAAACTGCGTTTCACAGGTCTTTGTAAGACTCGTTCCCTGTAGGCTGTAAAACACCAGTGCAGAGCAAGATGTTTCTTAGCTGCCTAAAGAGGTGGAAGCCCCACGCTGTGGGGCCTGTCTGCCCTTGAGGAGTCAAGGCAGGACTTTGAGCCTTGTAACTCTAGACCGATGTAGGACACAGCATAGCAGCAGTTCTACCTCAGCGAGATAAGGCCTGCGAAGAAACTGCATTTCTCAGACCTTTGCAAGAGATGCTCCCGGTTGGCTGTAAGAGAGGTCTGCAGAGCGAGTTGTTTCTTAGCTTCCCAAAGAGCTGGAAGCAAGATGCTGTGGGGCCCAACTCGCCCTTTGGAAAGAAGCCTGCACGTTGTGCCTTTCAGCTCTAGGGCAAAGTAGCACACCCAGAGCAGAAGTCCTACTTCAGCCAGATCAGGCCTGCAAAGAAACTGCGTTTCACAGGCCTTTGGAAGAGATGTTCCCAGTAGGCTGTAAGAGCACTGTGCAGAGCGAGCTGTTTCTTATCTTCCCAAAGAGCTGGAAGCAAGATGCTGTGGGGCCCAACTCGCCCTTTGGAAAGAAGCCTGCACGTTGTGCCTTTCAGCTCTAGGGCCATGTGGCACACCCAGAGCAGAAGTTCTACTTCAGCCAGATCAAGCCTGCAAAGAAAATGCGTTTCACAGGCCTTTGTAAGAGATGTTCCCGGTAGGCTGTAAGAGCACTGTGCACAGCGAGTTGTTTCTTAGCTGCCGAAAGAGCTGGAAGCTGGACCTGAGGGACTTGTCTACCCTTGTGGAAAAAAGGGAGGACTTTGTGCCTTGCAGCTCTAGCGCCATGTAGGACCCGGCAGAGCAGAAGTTCTACTTCAGCCAGATCAGGGCTGGGAAGAAACTGCGTTTCACAGGTCTTTGTAAGACTCGTTCCCTGTAGGCTGTAAAACACCAGTGCAGAGCAAGATGTTTCTTAGCTGCCTAAAGAGGTGGAAGCCCCACGCTGTGGGGCCTGTCTGCCCTTGAGGAGTCAAGGCAG
Source organism: Equus przewalskii (assembly GCF_037783145.1). Lineage (NCBI taxonomy): Eukaryota > Metazoa > Chordata > Mammalia > Perissodactyla > Equidae > Equus > Equus przewalskii. The sequence continues at coordinate 39 of NW_027227400.1, read as the reverse complement.
GACTTTGAGCCTTGTAACTCTAGACCGACGTAGGACACA
>NW_027227399.1:0-23310 GCF_037783145.1 Equus przewalskii | reverse complement strand
GGGGCTTCCACCTCTTTAGGCAGCTAAGAAACATCTTGCTCTGCACTGCTGTTTTACAGCCTACAGGGAACGAGTCTTACAAAGACCTGTGAAATGCAGTTTCTTCCCAGCCCTGATCTGGCTGAAGTAGAACTTCTGCTCTGCCGGGTCCTACATGGCGCTAGAGCTGCAAGGCACAAAGTCCTCCCTTTTTTCCACAAGGGTAGACAAGTCCCTCAGGTCCAGCTTCCAGCTCTTTCGGAAGCTAAGAAACAACTCGCTGTGCACAGTGCTCTTACAGCCTACCGGGAACATCTCTTACAAAGGCCTGTGAAATGCAGTTTCTTTGCAGGCCTGATCTGGCTGAAGTAGAACTTCTGCTCTGGGTGTGCCACATGGCCCTAGAGCTGAAAGGCACAACGTGCAGGCTTCTTTCCAAAGGGCGAGTTGGGCCCCACAGCATCTTGCTTCCAGCTCTTTGGGAAGATAAGAAACAACTCGCTCTGCACAGTGCTCTTACAGCCTACTGGGAACATCTCCTACAAAGGCCTGTGAAACGCAGTTTCTTTGCAGGCCTGATCTGGCTGAAGTAGAACTTCTGCTCTGGGTGTGCTACATTGGCCTGGAGATGAAAGGCACAACCCGCAGTCTTCTTTCCAAAGGGCGAGTTGGGCCCAAGAGCATCTTCCTTCCAGCTCTTTGGGAAGCTAAGAAACAACTGGCTCTGCAGACCTCTCTTACAGCCAACTGGGAGCATCTCTTGCAAAGGCCTGAGAAATGCAGTTTCTTTGCAGGCCTTATCTCGCTGAGGTAGAACTGCTGCTATGCCATATCCTACTTCGGCCTAGAGTTGCAAGTCTCAAAGTCCTGCCTTGCTTCCTCAAGGGCAGACAGGCCCCACAGCGTGGGGCTTCCACCTCTTTGGGCCGCTAAGAAACAACTTGCTCTGCACTGGTGTTTTACAGCCTACAGGGAACGAGTCTTACAAAGGCCTGTGAAACGCAGTTTATTCCCAGCCCTGATCTGGCTGAAGTAGAACTTCTGCTCTGCCGGGTCCTACATGGCGCTAGAGCTGCAAGGCGCAAAGTTCTGCCTTGATTCCACAAGGGTAGACAAGTCCCTCAGGTCCAGCATCCAGCTCTTTTGGCAGCTAAGAAACAACTCGCTCTGCATAGTGCTCTTAAAGCCTACCGGGAACATGTCTTACAAAGGACTGTGAAACGCAGTTTCTTCCCAGCCCTGATCTGGCTGAAGTGGAACTTCTGCTCTGGGTGTGCCACATGGCCCTAGAGCTGAAAGGAACAACGTGCAGGCTTCTTTCCAAAGGGAGAGTTGGGCCGCAGAGCATCTTGCTTCCAGCTCTTTGGGAAGCTAAGAAACAAATCGCTCTGCACAGTGCTCTTACAGCCTACCGGGAACATCTCTTACAAAGGCCTGCGAAACGCAGTTTCTTTGCAGGCCTGATCTGGCTGAAGTGGAACTTCTGCTCTGGGTGTGCCACATGGCCCTAGAGCTGAAAGGCACAATGTGCACGCTTCTTTCCAAAGGGAGAGTTGGGCCGCAGAGCATCTTGCTTCCAGCTCTTTGGGAACCTAAGAAACAACTCGCTCTGCACAGTGCTCTTACAGCCTACCGGGAACATCTCTTACAAAGGCCTGTGAAACGCAGTTTCTTTGCTGGCCTGATCTGGCTGAAGTAGGACTTCTGCTCTGGGTGTGCTACTTTGCCCTAGAGCTGAAAGGCACAACGTGCAGGCTTCTTTCCAAAGGGCGAGTTGGGCCCCACAGCATCTTGCTTCCAGCTCTTTGGGATGCTAAGAAACAACTCGCTCTGCAGACCTCTCTTACAGCCAACCGGGAGAATCTCTTGCAAAGGCCTGAGAAATGCAGTTTCTTTGCAGGCCTTATCTCGCTGAGGTAGAACTGCTGCTATGCCATATCCTACTTCGGCCTAGAGTTGCAAAGCTCAAAGTCCTGCCTTGATTCCTCAAGGGCAGACAGGCCCCACAGCGTGGGGCTTCCACCTTTTTGGGCCGCTAAGAAACAACTTGCTCTGCACTGGTGTTTTACAGCCTACAGGGAACGAGTCTTACAAAGGCCTGTGAAACGCACTTTATTCCCAGCCCTGATCTGGCTGAAGTAGAACTTCTGCTCTGCCGGGTCCTACATGGCGCTAGCGCTGCAAGGCGCAAAGCTCTGCCTTGATTCCACAAGGGTAGACAAGTCCCTCAGGTCCAGCATCCAGCTCTTTCGGCAGCTAAGAAACAACTCGCTCTGCATAGGGCTCTTACAGCCTACCGGGAACATGTCTTACAAAGGACTGTGAAACGCAGTTTCTTCCCAGCCCTGATCTGGCTGAAGTAGAACTTCTGCTCTGGGTGTGCTACATTGACCTAGAGCTCAAAGGCACAACGTGCAGGCTTCTTAAAAAAGGGCGAGGTGGGACCCAGAGCATCTTGCTTCCAGCTCTTTGGGAAGCTAAGAAACAACTCGCTCTGCACAGCGCTCTTACAGCCTACCGGGAACATCTCTTACGAAGGCCTGTGAAACGCAGTTTCTTTGCAGGCCTGATCTGGCTGAAGTGGAACTTCTGCTCTGGGTGTGCCACATGGCCCTAGAGCTGAAAGGCACAACGTGCACGCTTCTTTCCAAAGGGAGAGTTGGGCCGCAGAGCATCTTGCTTCCAGCTCTTTGGGAAGCTAAGAAACAACTCGCTCTGCACAGTGCTCTTACAGCCTACCGGGAACATCTCTTACAAAGGCCTGTGAAACGCAGTTTCTTTGCAGGCCTGATCTGGCTGAAGTGGAACTTCTGCTCTGGGTGTGCCACATGGCCCTAGAGCTGAAAGGCACAACGTGCACGCTTCTTTCCAAAGGGAGAGTTGGGCCGCAGAGCATCTTGCTTCCAGCTCTTTGGGAAGCTAAGAAACAACTCGCTCTGCACAGTGCTCTTACAGCCTACCGGGAACATCTCTTACAAAGGCCTGTGAAAGGCAGTTTCTTTGCAGGCCTGATCTGGCTGAAGTAGAACTTCTGCTCTGGGTGTGCCACATGGCCCTAGAGCTGAAAGGCACAACGTGCTCGCTTCTTTCCAAAGGGCGTGTTGGGCCCCAAAGCCTCTTGCTTCCAGCTCTTTGGGAAGCTAAGAAACAACTTGCTCTGCAGAACTCTCTTACAGCCAACCGGGAGCATCTCTTGCAAAGGCCTGAGAAATGCAGTTTCTTTGCAGGCCTTATCTCGCTGAGGTAGAACTGCTGCTATGCTGTGTCCTACATCGGCCTAGAGTTGCAAGGCTCAAAGTCCTGCCTTGGCTCCTCAAGGGCAGACAGGCCCCACAGCGTGGGGCTTCCACCTCTTTAGGCAGCTAAGAAACATCTTGCTCTGCACTGGTGTTTTACAGCCTACAGGGAACGAGTCTTACAAAGACCTGTGAAATGCAGTTTCTTCCCAGCCCTGATCTGGCTGAAGTAGAACTTCTGCTCTGCCGGGTCCTACATGGCGCTAGAGCTGCAAAGCACAAAGTCCTCCCTTTTTTTCCACCAGGGTAGACAAGTCCCTCAGGTCCAGCTTCCAGCTCTTTCGGAAGCTATGAAACAACTCGCTGTGCACAGTGCTCTTACAGCCTACCGGGAACATCTCTTACAAAGGCCTGTGAAACGCAGTTTCTTTGCAGGCCTGATCTGGCTGAAGTAGAACTTCTGCTCTGGGTGTGCCACATGGCCCTAGAGCTGAAAGGCACAACGTGCAGGCTTCTTTCCAAAGGGCGAGTTGGGCCCCACAGCATCTTGCTTCCAGCTCTTTGGGAAGATAAGAAACAACTCGCTCTGCACAGTGCTCTTACAGCCTACTGGGAACATCTCTTACAAAGGCCTGTGAAACGCAGTTTCTTTGCAGGCCTGATCTGGCTGAAGTAGAACTTCTGCTCTGGGTGTGCTACATTGGCCTGGAGATGAAAGGCACAACCCGCAGTCTTCTTTCCAAAGGGCGAGTTGGGCCCAAAAGCATCTTCCTTCCAGCTCTTTGGGAAGAAAGAAACAACTGGCTGTGCAGACCTCTCTTACAGCCAACTGGGAGCATCTCTTGCAAAGGCCTGAGAAATGCAGTTTCTTTGCAGGCCTTATCTCGCTGAGGTAGAACTGCTGCTATGCCATATCCTACTTCGGCCTAGAGTTGCAAGGCTCAAAGTCCTGCCTTGATTCCTCAAGGGCAGACAGGCCCCACAGCGTGGGGCTCCCACCTCTTTGGGCCGCTAAGAAACAACTTGCTCTGCACTGGTGTTTTACAGCCTACAGGGAACGAGTCTTACAAAGGCCTGTGAAACGCAGTTTATTCCCAGCCCTGATCTGGCTGAAGTAGAACTTCTGCTCTGCCGGCTCCTACATGGCGCTGGAGCTGCAAGGCGCAAAGCTCTGCCTTGATTCCACAAGGGTAGACAAGTCCCTCAGGTAAAACATCCAGCTATTTCGGCAGCTAAGAAACAACTCGCTCTGCATAGGGCTCTTACAGCCTACCGGGAACATGTCTTACAAAGGACTGTGAAACGCAGTTTCTTCCCAGCCCTGATCTGGCTGAAGTAGAACTTCTGCTCTGGGTGTGCCACATTGACCTAGAGCTCAAAGGCACAACGTGCAGGCTTCTTAAAAAAGGGCGAGGTGGGACCCAGAGCATCTTGCTTCCAGCTCTTTGGGAAGCTAAGAAACAACTCGCTCTGCACAGCGCTCTTACAGCCTACCGGGAACATCTCTTACGAAGGCCTGTGAAACGCAGTTTCTTTGCAGGCCTGATCTGGCTGAAGTGGAACTTCTGCTCTGGGTGTGCCACATGGCCCTAGAGCTGAAAGGAACAACGTGCAGGCTTCTTTCCAAAGGGAGAGTTGGGCCGCAGAGCATCTTGCTTCCAGCTCTTTGGGAAGCTAAGAAACAAATCGCTCTGCACAGTGCTCTTACAGCCTACCGGGAACATCTCTTACAAAGGCCTGCGAAACGCAGTTTCTTTGCAGGCCTGATCTGGCTGAAGTGGAACTTCTGCTCTGGGTGTGCCACATGGCCCTAGAGCTGAAAGGCACAACGTGCACGCTTCTTTCCAAAGGGAGACTTGGGCCGCAGAGCATCTTGCTTCCAGCTCTTTGGGAACCTAAGAAACAACTCGCTCTGCACAGTGCTCTTACAGCCTACCGGGAACATCTCTTACAAAGGCCTGTGAAACGCAGTTTCTTTGCTGGCCTGATCTGGCTGAAGTAGGACTTCTGCTCTGGGTGTGCTACTTTGCCCTAGAGCTGAAAGGCACAACGTGCAGGCTTCTTTCCAAAGGGCGAGTTGGGCCCCACAGCATCTTGCTTCCAGCTCTTTGGGATGCTAAGAAACAACTCGCTCTGCAGACCTCTCTTACAGCCAACCGGGAGAATCTCTTGCAAAGGCCTGAGAAATGCAGTTTCTTTGCAGGCCTTATCTCGCTGAGGTAGAACTGCTGCTATGCCATATCCTACTTCGGCCTAGAGTTGCAAGGCTCAAAGTCCTGCCTTGATTCCTCAAGGGCAGACAGGCCCCACAGCGTGGGGCTTCCACCTTTTTGGGCCGCTAAGAAACAACTTGCTCTGCACTGGTGTTTTACAGCCTACAGGGAACGAGTCTTACAAAGGCCTGTGAAACGCACTTTATTCCCAGCCCTGATCTGGCTGAAGTAGAACTTCTGCTCTGCCGGGTCCTACATGGCGCTAGCGCTGCAAGGCGCAAAGCTCTGCCTTGATTCCACAAGGGTAGACAAGTCCCTCAGGTCCAGCATCCAGCTCTTTCGGCAGCTAAGAAACAACTCGCTCTGCATAGGGCTCTTACAGCCTACCGGGAACATGTCTTACAAAGGACTGTGAAACGCAGTTTCTTCCCAGCCCTGATCTGGCTGAAGTAGAACTTCTGCTCTGGGTGTGCTACATTGACCTAGAGCTCAAAGGCACAACGTGCAGGCTTCTTAAAAAAGGGCGAGGTGGGACCCAGAGCATCTTGCTTCCAGCTCTTTGGGAAGCTAAGAAACAACTCGCTCTGCACAGCGCTCTTACAGCCTACCGGGAACATCTCTTACGAAGGCCTGTGAAACGCAGTTTCTTTGCAGGCCTGATCTGGCTGAAGTGGAACTTCTGCTCTGGGTGTGCCACATGGCCCTAGAGCTGAAAGGAACAACGTGCAGGCTTCTTTCCAAAGGGAGAGTTGGGCCGCAGAGCATCTTGCTTCCAGCTCTTTGGGAAGCTAAGAAACAAATCGCTCTGCACAGTGCTCTTACAGCCTACCGGGAACATCTCTTACAAAGGCCTGCGAAACGCAGTTTCTTTGCAGGCCTGATCTGGCTGAAGTGGAACTTCTGCTCTGGGTGTGCCACATGGCCCTAGAGCTGAAAGGCACAACGTGCACGCTTCTTTCCAAAGGGAGAGTTGGGCCGCAGAGCATCTTGCTTCCAGCTCTTTGGGAAGCTAAGAAACAACTTGCTCTGCAGAACTCTCTTACAGCCAACCGGGAGCATCTCTTGCAAAGGCCTGAGAAATGCAGTTTCTTTGCAGGCCTTATCTCGCTGAGGTAGAACTGCTGCTATGGTGTGTCCTACATCGGCCTAGAGTTGCAAGGCTCAAAGTCCTGCCTTGGCTCCTCAAGGGCAGACAGGCCCCACAGCGTGGGGCTTCCACCTCTTTAGGCAGCTAAGAAACATCTTGCTCTGCACTGCTGTTTTACAGCCTACAGGGAACGAGTCTTACAAAGACCTGTGAAATGCAGTTTCTTCCCAGCCCTGATCTGGCTGAAGTAGAACTTCTGCTCTGCCGGGTCCTACATGGCGCTAGAGCTGCAAGGCACAAAGTCCTCCCTTTTTTCCACAAGGGTAGACAAGTCCCTCAGGTCCAGCTTCCAGCTCTTTCGGAAGCTAAGAAACAACTCGCTGTGCACAGTGCTCTTACAGCCTACCGGGAACATCTCTTACAAAGGCCTGTGAAATGCAGTTTCTTTGCAGGCCTGATCTGGCTGAAGTAGAACTTCTGCTCTGGGTGTGCCACATGGCCCTAGAGCTGAAAGGCACAACGTGCAGGCTTCTTTCCAAAGGGCGAGTTGGGCCCCACAGCATCTTGCTTCCAGCTCTTTGGGAAGATAAGAAACAACTCGCTCTGCACAGTGCTCTTACAGCCTACTGGGAACATCTCCTACAAAGGCCTGTGAAACGCAGTTTCTTTGCAGGCCTGATCTGGCTGAAGTAGAACTTCTGCTCTGGGTGTGCTACATTGGCCTGGAGATGAAAGGCACAACCCGCAGTCTTCTTTCCAAAGGGCGAGTTGGGCCCAAGAGCATCTTCCTTCCAGCTCTTTGGGAAGCTAAGAAACAACTGGCTCTGCAGACCTCTCTTACAGCCAACTGGGAGCATCTCTTGCAAAGGCCTGAGAAATGCAGTTTCTTTGCAGGCCTTATCTCGCTGAGGTAGAACTGCTGCTATGCCATATCCTACTTCGGCCTAGAGTTGCAAGTCTCAAAGTCCTGCCTTGCTTCCTCAAGGGCAGACAGGCCCCACAGCGTGGGGCTTCCACCTCTTTGGGCCGCTAAGAAACAACTTGCTCTGCACTGGTGTTTTACAGCCTACAGGGAACGAGTCTTACAAAGGCCTGTGAAACGCAGTTTATTCCCAGCCCTGATCTGGCTGAAGTAGAACTTCTGCTCTGCCGGGTCCTACATGGCGCTAGAGCTGCAAGGCGCAAAGTTCTGCCTTGATTCCACAAGGGTAGACAAGTCCCTCAGGTCCAGCATCCAGCTCTTTTGGCAGCTAAGAAACAACTCGCTCTGCATAGTGCTCTTAAAGCCTACCGGGAACATGTCTTACAAAGGACTGTGAAACGCAGTTTCTTCCCAGCCCTGATCTGGCTGAAGTGGAACTTCTGCTCTGGGTGTGCCACATGGCCCTAGAGCTGAAAGGAACAACGTGCAGGCTTCTTTCCAAAGGGAGAGTTGGGCCGCAGAGCATCTTGCTTCCAGCTCTTTGGGAAGCTAAGAAACAAATCGCTCTGCACAGTGCTCTTACAGCCTACCGGGAACATCTCTTACAAAGGCCTGCGAAACGCAGTTTCTTTGCAGGCCTGATCTGGCTGAAGTGGAACTTCTGCTCTGGGTGTGCCACATGGCCCTAGAGCTGAAAGGCACAACGTGCACGCTTCTTTCCAAAGGGAGACTTGGGCCGCAGAGCATCTTGCTTCCAGCTCTTTGGGAACCTAAGAAACAACTCGCTCTGCACAGTGCTCTTACAGCCTACCGGGAACATCTCTTACAAAGGCCTGTGAAACGCAGTTTCTTTGCTGGCCTGATCTGGCTGAAGTAGGACTTCTGCTCTGGGTGTGCTACTTTGCCCTAGAGCTGAAAGGCACAACGTGCAGGCTTCTTTCCAAAGGGCGAGTTGGGCCCCACAGCATCTTGCTTCCAGCTCTTTGGGATGCTAAGAAACAACTCGCTCTGCAGACCTCTCTTACAGCCAACCGGGAGAATCTCTTGCAAAGGCCTGAGAAATGCAGTTTCTTTGCAGGCCTTATCTCGCTGAGGTAGAACTGCTGCTATGCCATATCCTACTTCGGCCTAGAGTTGCAAGGCTCAAAGTCCTGCCTTGATTCCTCAAGGGCAGACAGGCCCCACAGCGTGGGGCTCCCACCTCTTTGGGCCGCTAAGAAACAACTTGCTCTGCACTGGTGTTTTACAGCCTACAGGGAACGAGTCTTACAAAGGCCTGTGAAACGCAGTTTATTCCCAGCCCTGATCTGGCTGAAGTAGAACTTCTGCTCTGCCGGGTCCTACATGGCGCTGGAGCTGCAAGGCGCAAAGCTCTGCCTTGATTCCACAAGGGTAGACAAGTCCCTCAGGTAAAGCATCCAGCTATTTCGGCAGCTAAGAAACAACTCGCTCTGCATAGGGCTCTTACAGCCTACCGGGAACATGTCTTACAAAGGACTGTGAAACGCAGTTTCTTCCCAGCCCTGATCTGGCTGAAGTAGAACTTCTGCTCTGGGTGTGCCACATTGACCTAGAGCTCAAAGGCACAACGTGCAGGCTTCTTAAAAAAGGGCGAGGTGGGACCCAGAGCATCTTGCTTCCAGCTCTTTGGGAAGCTAAGAAACAACTCGCTCTGCACAGCGCTCTTACAGCCTACCGGGAACATCTCTTACGAAGGCCTGTGAAACGCAGTTTCTTTGCAGGCCTGATCTGGCTGAAGTGGAACTTCTGCTCTGGGTGTGCCACATGGCCCTAGAGCTGAAAGGAACAACGTGCAGGCTTCTTTCCAAAGGGAGAGTTGGGCCGCAGAGCATCTTGCTTCCAGCTCTTTGGGAAGCTAAGAAACAAATCGCTCTGCACAGTGCTCTTACAGCCTACCGGGAACATCTCTTACAAAGGCCTGCGAAACGCAGTTTCTTTGCAGGCCTGATCTGGCTGAAGTGGAACTTCTGCTCTGGGTGTGCCACATGGCCCTAGAGCTGAAAGGCACAACGTGCACGCTTCTTTCCAAAGGGAGACTTGGGCCGCAGAGCATCTTGCTTCCAGCTCTTTGGGAACCTAAGAAACAACTCGCTCTGCACAGTGCTCTTACAGCCTACCGGGAACATCTCTTACAAAGGCCTGTGAAACGCAGTTTCTTTGCTGGCCTGATCTGGCTGAAGTAGGACTTCTGCTCTGGGTGTGCTACTTTGCCCTAGAGCTGAAAGGCACAACGTGCAGGCTTCTTTCCAAAGGGCGAGTTGGGCCCCACAGCATCTTGCTTCCAGCTCTTTGGGATGCTAAGAAACAACTCGCTCTGCAGACCTCTCTTACAGCCAACCGGGAGAATCTCTTGCAAAGGCCTGAGAAATGCAGTTTCTTTGCAGGCCTTATCTCGCTGAGGTAGAACTGCTGCTATGCCATATCCTACTTCGGCCTAGAGTTGCAAGGCTCAAAGTCCTGCCTTGATTCCTCAAGGGCAGACAGGCCCCACAGCGTGGGGCTCCCACCTCTTTGGGCCGCTAAGAAACAACTTGCTCTGCACTGGTGTTTTACAGCCTACAGGGAACGAGTCTTACAAAGGCCTGTGAAACGCAGTTTATTCCCAGCCCTGATCTGGCTGAAGTAGAACTTCTGCTCTGCCGGCTCCTACATGGCGCTGGAGCTGCAAGGCGCAAAGCTCTGCCTTGATTCCACAAGGGTAGACAAGTCCCTCAGGTAAAACATCCAGCTATTTCGGCAGCTAAGAAACAACTCGCTCTGCATAGGGCTCTTACAGCCTACCGGGAACATGTCTTACAAAGGACTGTGAAACGCAGTTTCTTCCCAGCCCTGATCTGGCTGAAGTAGAACTTCTGCTCTGGGTGTGCCACATTGACCTAGAGCTCAAAGGCACAACGTGCAGGCTTCTTAAAAAAGGGCGAGGTGGGACCCAGAGCATCTTGCTTCCAGCTCTTTGGGAAGCTAAGAAACAACTCGCTCTGCACAGCGCTCTTACAGCCTACCGGGAACATCTCTTACGAAGGCCTGTGAAACGCAGTTTCTTTGCAGGCCTGATCTGGCTGAAGTGGAACTTCTGCTCTGGGTGTGCCACATGGCCCTAGAGCTGAAAGGAACAACGTGCAGGCTTCTTTCCAAAGGGAGAGTTGGGCCGCAGAGCATCTTGCTTCCAGCTCTTTGGGAAGCTAAGAAACAAATCGCTCTGCACAGTGCTCTTACAGCCTACCGGGAACATCTCTTACAAAGGCCTGCGAAACGCAGTTTCTTTGCAGGCCTGATCTGGCTGAAGTGGAACTTCTGCTCTGGGTGTGCCACATGGCCCTAGAGCTGAAAGGCACAACGTGCACGCTTCTTTCCAAAGGGAGACTTGGGCCGCAGAGCATCTTGCTTCCAGCTCTTTGGGAACCTAAGAAACAACTCGCTCTGCACAGTGCTCTTACAGCCTACCGGGAACATCTCTTACAAAGGCCTGTGAAACGCAGTTTCTTTGCTGGCCTGATCTGGCTGAAGTAGGACTTCTGCTCTGGGTGTGCTACTTTGCCCTAGAGCTGAAAGGCACAACGTGCAGGCTTCTTTCCAAAGGGCGAGTTGGGCCCCACAGCATCTTGCTTCCAGCTCTTTGGGATGCTAAGAAACAACTCGCTCTGCAGACCTCTCTTACAGCCAACCGGGAGAATCTCTTGCAAAGGCCTGAGAAATGCAGTTTCTTTGCAGGCCTTATCTCGCTGAGGTAGAACTGCTGCTATGCCATATCCTACTTCGGCCTAGAGTTGCAAGGCTCAAAGTCCTGCCTTGATTCCTCAAGGGCAGACAGGCCCCACAGCGTGGGGCTTCCACCTTTTTGGGCCGCTAAGAAACAACTTGCTCTGCACTGGTGTTTTACAGCCTACAGGGAACGAGTCTTACAAAGGCCTGTGAAACGCACTTTATTCCCAGCCCTGATCTGGCTGAAGTAGAACTTCTGCTCTGCCGGGTCCTACATGGCGCTAGCGCTGCAAGGCGCAAAGCTCTGCCTTGATTCCACAAGGGTAGACAAGTCCCTCAGGTCCAGCATCCAGCTCTTTCGGCAGCTAAGAAACAACTCGCTCTGCATAGGGCTCTTACAGCCTACCGGGAACATGTCTTACAAAGGACTGTGAAACGCAGTTTCTTCCCAGCCCTGATCTGGCTGAAGTAGAACTTCTGCTCTGGGTGTGCTACATTGACCTAGAGCTCAAAGGCACAACGTGCAGGCTTCTTAAAAAAGGGCGAGGTGGGACCCAGAGCATCTTGCTTCCAGCTCTTTGGGAAGCTAAGAAACAACTCGCTCTGCACAGCGCTCTTACAGCCTACTGGGAACATCTCTTACGAAGGCCTGTGAAACGCAGTTTCTTTGCAGGCCTGATCTGGCTGAAGTGGAACTTCTGCTCTGGGTGTGCCACATGGCCCTAGAGCTGAAAGGAACAACGTGCAGGCTTCTTTCCAAAGGGAGAGTTGGGCCGCAGAGCATCTTGCTTCCAGCTCTTTGGGAAGCTAAGAAACAAATCGCTCTGCACAGTGCTCTTACAGCCTACCGGGAACATCTCTTACAAAGGCCTGCGAAACGCAGTTTCTTTGCAGGCCTGATCTGGCTGAAGTGGAACTTCTGCTCTGGGTGTGCCACATGGCCCTAGAGCTGAAAGGCACAACGTGCACGCTTCTTTCCAAAGGGAGAGTTGGGCCGCAGAGCATCTTGCTTCCAGCTCTTTGGGAAGCTAAGAAACAACTTGCTCTGCAGAACTCTCTTACAGCCAACCGGGAGCATCTCTTGCAAAGGCCTGAGAAATGCAGTTTCTTTGCAGGCCTTATCTCGCTGAGGTAGAACTGCTGCTATGGTGTGTCCTACATCGGCCTAGAGTTGCAAGGCTCAAAGTCCTGCCTTGGCTCCTCAAGGGCAGACAGGCCCCACAGCGTGGGGCTTCCACCTCTTTAGGCAGCTAAGAAACATCTTGCTCTGCACTGCTGTTTTACAGCCTACAGGGAACGAGTCTTACAAAGACCTGTGAAATGCAGTTTCTTCCCAGCCCTGATCTGGCTGAAGTAGAACTTCTGCTCTGCCGGGTCCTACATAGCGCTAGAGCTGCAAGGCACAAAGTCCTCCCTTTTTTCCACAAGGGTAGACAAGTCCCTCAGGTCCAGCTTCCAGCTCTTTCGGAAGCTAAGAAACAACTCGCTGTGCACAGTGCTCTTACAGCCTACCGGGAACATCTCTTACAAAGGCCTGTGAAATGCAGTTTCTTTGCAGGCCTGATCTGGCTGAAGTAGAACTTCTGCTCTGGGTGTGCCACATGGCCCTAGAGCTGAAAGGCACAACGTGCAGGCTTCTTTCCAAAGGGCGAGTTGGGCCCCACAGCATCTTGCTTCCAGCTCTTTGGGAAGATAAGAAACAACTCGCTCTGCACAGTGCTCTTACAGCCTACTGGGAACATCTCCTACAAAGGCCTGTGAAACGCAGTTTCTTTGCAGGCCTGATCTGGCTGAAGTAGAACTTCTGCTCTGGGTGTGCTACATTGGCCTGGAGATGAAAGGCACAACCCGCAGTCTTCTTTCCAAAGGGCGAGTTGGGCCCAAGAGCATCTTCCTTCCAGCTCTTTGGGAAGCTAAGAAACAACTGGCTCTGCAGACCTCTCTTACAGCCAACTGGGAGCATCTCTTGCAAAGGCCTGAGAAATGCAGTTTCTTTGCAGGCCTTATCTCGCTGATGTAGAACTGCTGCTATGCCATATCCTACTTCGGCCTAGAGTTGCAAGTCTCAAAGTCCTGCCTTGCTTCCTCAAGGGCAGACAGGCCCCACAGCGTGGGGCTTCCACCTCTTTGGGCCGCTAAGAAACAACTTGCTCTGCACTGGTGTTTTACAGCCTACAGGGAACGAGTCTTACAAAGGCCTGTGAAACGCAGTTTATTCCCAGCCCTGATCTGGCTGAAGTAGAACTTCTGCTCTGCCGGGTCCTACATGGCGCTAGAGCTGCAAGGCGCAAAGTTCTGCCTTGATTCCACAAGGGTAGACAAGTCCCTCAGGTCCAGCATCCAGCTCTTTTGGCAGCTAAGAAACAACTCGCTCTGCATAGTGCTCTTAAAGCCTACCGGGAACATGTCTTACAAAGGACTGTGAAACGCAGTTTCTTCCCAGCCCTGATCTGGCTGAAGTGGAACTTCTGCTCTGGGTGTGCCACATGGCCCTAGAGCTGAAAGGAACAACGTGCAGGCTTCTTTCCAAAGGGAGAGTTGGGCCGCAGAGCATCTTGCTTCCAGCTCTTTGGGAAGCTAAGAAACAAATCGCTCTGCACAGTGCTCTTACAGCCTACCGGGAACATCTCTTACAAAGGCCTGCGAAACGCAGTTTCTTTGCAGGCCTGATCTGGCTGAAGTGGAACTTCTGCTCTGGGTGTGCCACATGGCCCTAGAGCTGAAAGGCACAATGTGCACGCTTCTTTCCAAAGGGAGAGTTGGGCCGCAGAGCATCTTGCTTCCAGCTCTTTGGGAACCTAAGAAACAACTCGCTCTGCACAGTGCTCTTACAGCCTACCGGGAACATCTCTTACAAAGGCCTGTGAAACGCAGTTTCTTTGCTGGCCTGATCTGGCTGAAGTAGGACTTCTGCTCTGGGTGTGCTACTTTGCCCTAGAGCTGAAAGGCACAACGTGCAGGCTTCTTTCCAAAGGGCGAGTTGGGCCCCACAGCATCTTGCTTCCAGCTCTTTGGGATGCTAAGAAACAACTCGCTCTGCAGACCTCTCTTACAGCCAACCGGGAGAATCTCTTGCAAAGGCCTGAGAAATGCAGTTTCTTTGCAGGCCTTATCTCGCTGAGGTAGAACTGCTGCTATGCCATATCCTACTTCGGCCTAGAGTTGCAAGGCTCAAAGTCCTGCCTTGATTCCTCAAGGGCAGACAGGCCCCACAGCGTGGGGCTTCCACCTTTTTGGGCCGCTAAGAAACAACTTGCTCTGCACTGGTGTTTTACAGCCTACAGGGAACGAGTCTTACAAAGGCCTGTGAAACGCACTTTATTCCCAGCCCTGATCTGGCTGAAGTAGAACTTCTGCTCTGCCGGGTCCTACATGGCGCTAGCGCTGCAAGGCGCAAAGCTCTGCCTTGATTCCACAAGGGTAGACAAGTCCCTCAGGTCCAGCATCCAGCTCTTTCGGCAGCTAAGAAACAACTCGCTCTGCATAGGGCTCTTACAGCCTACCGGGAACATGTCTTACAAAGGACTGTGAAACGCAGTTTCTTCCCAGCCCTGATCTGGCTGAAGTAGAACTTCTGCTCTGGGTGTGCTACATTGACCTAGAGCTCAAAGGCACAACGTGCAGGCTTCTTAAAAAAGGGCGAGGTGGGACCCAGAGCATCTTGCTTCCAGCTCTTTGGGAAGCTAAGAAACAACTCGCTCTGCACAGCGCTCTTACAGCCTACCGGGAACATCTCTTACGAAGGCCTGTGAAACGCAGTTTCTTTGCAGGCCTGATCTGGCTGAAGTGGAACTTCTGCTCTGGGTGTGCCACATGGCCCTAGAGCTGAAAGGAACAACGTGCAGGCTTCTTTCCAAAGGGAGAGTTGGGCCGCAGAGCATCTTGCTTCCAGCTCTTTGGGAAGCTAAGAAACAAATCGCTCTGCACAGTGCTCTTACAGCCTACCGGGAACATCTCTTACAAAGGCCTGCGAAACGCAGTTTCTTTGCAGGCCTGATCTGGCTGAAGTGGAACTTCTGCTCTGGGTGTGCCACATGGCCCTAGAGCTGAAAGGCACAACGTGCACGCTTCTTTCCAAAGGGAGACTTGGGCCGCAGAGCATCTTGCTTCCAGCTCTTTGGGAAGCTAAGAAACAACTTGCTCTGCAGAACTCTCTTACAGCCAACCGGGAGCATCTCTTGCAAAGGCCTGAGAAATGCAGTTTCTTTGCAGGCCTTATCTCGCTGAGGTAGAACTGCTGCTATGGTGTGTCCTACATCGGCCTAGAGTTGCAAGGCTCAAAGTCCTGCCTTGGCTCCTCAAGGGCAGACAGGCCCCACAGCGTGGGGCTTCCACCTCTTTAGGCAGCTAAGAAACATCTTGCTCTGCACTGCTGTTTTACAGCCTACAGGGAACGAGTCTTACAAAGACCTGTGAAATGCAGTTTCTTCCCAGCCCTGATCTGGCTGAAGTAGAACTTCTGCTCTGCCGGGTCCTACATGGCGCTAGAGCTGCAAGGCACAAAGTCCTCCCTTTTTTCCACAAGGGTAGACAAGTCCCTCAGGTCCAGCTTCCAGCTCTTTCGGAAGCTAAGAAACAACTCGCTGTGCACAGTGCTCTTACAGCCTACCGGGAACATCTCTTACAAAGGCCTGTGAAATGCAGTTTCTTTGCAGGCCTGATCTGGCTGAAGTAGAACTTCTGCTCTGGGTGTGCCACATGGCCCTAGAGCTGAAAGGCACAACGTGCAGGCTTCTTTCCAAAGGGCGAGTTGGGCCCCACAGCATCTTGCTTCCAGCTCTTTGGGAAGATAAGAAACAACTCGCTCTGGGAGGGGCTTCCAAGATGGCGCCGTGAGTAGTCCTCTTTGTCTCTCGCCCTTCGAGTCTACAATTATTTGGACACTTATCGCTTGACAAAGGATATCCAGACAGCATCTCAGGACGTCTGAGACACCCACGCGACTATACATCGGAAGGTGGACGGACTTTCCTCCGGGAGGATGTGGAAATAGGTGAAAACTCTCCGACCCCGACGGGCAGCCTAGTACCCGCAAGCGGCTTTCTTCCAACGGACGCCCCCAGAGGATCCACACACATCTAGGGCAGGAGCGAGAACACAACAGAGGAGCGACGGTGGAAACAGGTGACCAGAACCCTACTTAAACCCCCCGCAATTACTCCTAAACGCAGAGGGAAACTTTGGAGTTGCACACCTGAGCCCGCGGGGAGAGTCTCTCCCCGCCATTGGCGGGGAGACCCGGCCTGGTGCTCGGGGCGCCCGGAGGGTCCCAGAGAGAGACACGGTGGGCACGGAGGTCTCCCAGCTGCCGTTGCCCGCCCCGTGGGACTAGGGATTGCCGGAGATCTCGGAGAGGACCGGGGCGGGGGATCTTTCAAAGGCGGGTCCGGCGACCCGGTGGGGAAGCGCCAGAGCTCCGCCAGGCAGCAGACAAAACTCTCTGTCTGCCGGTAGCAGAGGGGCCACGCTGAGCATTCAGAGCTCCCGGCAGAGGCCCGGACAGAAGCCCAGAGGGCGGGGCGACCCCCAGCTGCCGTTGCCCGCCCCGTGGGACTAGGGATTGCCGGAGATCTCGGAGAGGACCGGGGCGGGGGAATTTTCAAAGGCCGGATCGGCGACCCGGAGGGGAAGTGCCGGAGCTCCCCCAGGCAGCAGACAAAACTCTCTGTCTGCCGGTAGCAGAGGGGCCACGCTGAGCACTCAGGGCTCCCGGCACAAGCCCGGACAGAAGCCCAGAGGGCGGGGCGACCCCCAGCTGCCGTTGCCCGCCCCGTGGGACTAGGGATTGCCGGAGATCTCGGAGAGGACCGGGGCGGGGGAACTTTCAAAGGCGGGTCCGGCGATCCGGTGGAGAAGCGCCGGAGCTCCGCCCGGGCAGCAGACAAAACTCTCTGTCTGCCGGTAGCAGAGGGGCCACGCTGAGCATTCAGAGCTCCCGGCAGAGGCCCGGACAGAAGCCCAGAGGGCGGGGCGACCCCCAGCTGCCGTTGCCCGCCCCGTGGGACTAGGGATTGCCGGAGATCTCGGAGAGGACCGGGGCGGGGGAATTTTCAAAGGCCGGATCGGCGACCCGGAGGGGAAGTGCCGGAGCTCCCCCAGGCAGCAGACAAAACTCCCTGTCTGCCGGTAGCAGAGGGGCCACGCTGAGCACTCAGGGCTCCCGGCACAAGCCCGGACAGAAGCCCAGAGGGCGGGGCGACCCCCAGCTGCCGTTGCCCGCCCCGTGGGACTAGGGATTGCCGGAGATCTCGGAGAGGACCGGGGCGGGGGAACTTTCAAAGGCGGGTCCGGCGATCCGGTGGAGAAGCGCCGGAGCTCCGCCCGGGCAGCAGACAAAACTCTCTGTCTGCCGGTAGCAGAGGGGCCACGCTGAGCATTCAGAGCTCCCGGCAGAGGCCCGGAGAGAAGCCCAGAGGGCGGGGCGACCCCCAGCTGCCGTTGCCCGCCCCGTGGGACTAGGGATTGCCGGAGATCTCGGAGAGGACCGGGGCGGGGGAATTTTCAAAGGCCGGATCGGCGACCCGGAGGGGAAGTGCCGGAGCTCCCCCAGGCAGCAGACAAAACTCTCTGTCTGCCGGTAGCAGAGGGGCCACGCTGAGCACTCAGGGCTCCCGGCACAAGCCCGGACAGAAGCCCAGAGGGCGGGGCGACCCCCAGCTGCCGTTGCCCGCCCCGTGGGACTAGGGATTGCCGGAGATCTCGGAGAGGACCGGGGCGGGGGAACTTTCAAAGGCGGGTCCGGCGATCCGGTGGAGAAGCGCCGGAGCTCCGCCCGGGCAGCAGACAAAACTCTCTGTCTGCCGGTAGCAGAGGGGCCACGCTGAGCATTCAGAGCTCCCGGCAGAGGCCCGGAGAGAAGCCCAGAGGGCGGGGCGACCCCCAGCTGCCGTTGCCCACCAGGTGAGGCTAGGGATTGCCGGAGATCTCGGAGAGGACTGGGGCTGGAGAGAGTTCCAGAGACCCAGCTTAGTAGCCTAGGGGGAAACCCTACAGGCTCACAGAAGCCTTAGGGAAAGCCTCGGCACAGCACCAGTAGAAGGCACCCAGCCGCCAGCCACAAGGCTGGAAGACCCCAGGGCAAAAGCAGCATAGCTAGGTGTACTAACCACAGACTGTAGAAGATGCCAATAGCTCTCCTGCGACCCATAGAGGACAAGTGAGATTTGGTGGGTGCCGACAGCAACCGAGCGACAAATAAAAGTGATCCCACCCCTGGCCGCTGGAAAAGCCCATAACACCGTTGCAGACCCCAAGGAGAGAGCGCATCTAGGTGGGCAACAACAGTAGGCACCTGCAGTCTGAAGCCCCCCGTGACGGCCCCCACGGCAGAGGAGGGAATCCAAAGGGCCACTGTGGCTACGAAGAGGGGCCCAGGCCCAGTTAGCAACTACGGACAGGGTTCCTGGTTGGTGAAGTATAAACAGCTGCTCCCCCCACCGCAGCAGCTGAAACAAGTGAAAGGAGCAACTAAACTCTATCTCCATGCGGAGGCACAAATCAACATCATCAAGCAATATGAAAAAATACATCAAATCTCCAGAACAGAAAGAAAGTAACAAATACACAGAAAACAATCCCAAAGAAAATGAGATATATAACCTAAATGATGATGACTTCAAAACAGCCATCATTAAAATACTCACGGAGTTAAGAGAGAATTCTGACCGACAACTCAACGAGTTCAGGAGCTATGTCACAAAAGAGTTTGATACGATAAAGAAGAACCAAACAGAAATACTGGAAATGAAGAACACAATAGAGGAGATTAAGAAAAATCTAGATGCTCTGAACAGTAGGGCCGATAATATGGAGGAAAGAATTAGCAATTTGGAAGATGGCAATATAGAATTGATGCAGGCAGAGGAGGAGAGAGAAGCAAGACTTAAAAGAAATGAAGAAACTCTCCGAGAATTATCAGACACAATTAGGAGATGCAACGTAAGGATTATAGGTATACCAGAGGGAGAAGAGAAGGAGAAAGGGGCAGAAAACCTATTCAAAGAAATAATGGCTGAGAACTTCCCAAATCTGGTGAGGGAGATGGATCTTCAGGTGACAGAAGCCAATAGATCTCCAAACTTTATCAATGCAAGAAGACCAACTCCACGCCATATAGTAGTGAAGCTAGCAAAAGTCAACGACAAGGAGAAAATATTAAGGACAGCCAGGCAAAAGAAACTAACCTACAAAGGAACCCCCATCAGGCTATCAGCAGATTTCTCAGCAGAAACTTTACAGGCTAGAAGAGAGTGGAATGATATATTCAAAAATCTGAAGGACAAAAACCTACAGCCGAGAATTCTCTACCCAGCGAAAATATCCTTCAAATACGATGGAGAAATAAAAACTTTCCCAGATAAACAAAAATTAAGGGAGTTCATTGCCACAAAACCTCCTCTTCAGGAAATCCTCAGGAAAACCCTCATTCCTGAAAAATCCAAAAAAGGAAAGGGACTACAAAACCAAGAGCAGAGGAGATAAGTAGAAGGACAACAACAGAGAGTAGCAGCTCTACATCAGAACAGATTAAACCATGGGACGAGAAACAAAGGAAACTGAAGAAAACCGGAAAACAAGACACAAAATGGTAGTGGTAGGCCACCACGTCTCAATAATCACTCTAAATGTAAACGGATTGAACTCCCCAATCAAAAGACACAGAGTGGCAGGATGGATCAAAGAACAAGATCCAACAATATGCTGCCTCCAGGAAACACACCTCAGCCCCAAAGACAAACACAGACTCAGAGTGAAGGGATGGAGAACAATACTCCAAGCTAATAATGAACAAAAGAAAGCAGGTGTCGCTATACTAATATCAGACAAGGTAGATTTCAAAGCAAAACAGATAAAGAAAGACAAAGAGGGACAGTATATAATGATAAAAGGGACTCTCCACCAAGAAGACATAACACTTATAAATATATACGCACCCAACACAGGAGCACCAAAATTTGTAAAGCAACTCTTAATAGATCTAAAAGAAGACATCAACAACAATACAATAATAGTAGGGGACCTCAACACACCATTAACACCAATGGACAGAACATCCAGACAGAAAATCAACAAGGAAATAATAGAATTAAATGAAAAATTAGACCAGATGGACTTAATAGATATATATAGAACACTTCATCCAAAAACAGCAGGTTACACATTCTTCTCAAGTGCACATGGAACATTCTCAAGGATTGACCATATTTTGGGAACCAAAGCAAACATCAATAAATACAAGAGAGTTGAAATAATATCAAGCATCTTTTCTGATCATAACGCTATTAAACTAGAAATCAACTACAAGAAAAAAGCAGAGAAAGGTGCAAAAATGTGGAGACTAAACAACACGCTTCTCAACAAACAATGGATCATTGAAGAAATTAAAGAAGAAATCAAATATTATCTGGAGACAAATGAAAATGAGAACACGACATACCAAATCATTTGGGATGCAGCAAAAGCAGTCCTAAGAGGGAAATTCATCGCAATACAGGCTCACCTCACTAAACAAGAAAAAGCTCACGTAAGCAACCTCAAACGACACCTAACAGAACTAGAAAAAGAAGAACAAACAAGGCCCAGAGTCAGTAGAAGGAGGGAAATAATAAAAATAAGAGCAGAAATAAACGATATTGAAACAAAAAAGACAATAGAAAGGATCAATGAAACAAAGAGTTGGTTCTTCGAAAGAATTAACAAAATTGACAAACCCCTAGCCAGACTCACCAAGAAAAGAAGAGAGAAATCGCAAATTAATAAAATCAGGAATGACAGAGGAGAAATCACAACAGATACCAATGAAATACAAGAGATCATAAGAGAATACTATGAAAAACTATATGCCAACAAATTGAACAACCTGGAAGAAATGGACAAATTCCTAGACTCCTACAATCTCCCCAAACTGAATCAGGAAGAAATGGAGAATCTGAATAGACCAATCACAAGTAAGGAAATAGAAACGGTAATCAAAAACCTCCCCAAAAACAAGAGTCCAGGACCAGACGGCTTCTCTGGAGAATTCTACCAAACATTCAAAGAAGACTTAATACCTATTCTCCTCAAACTGTTCCAGCAAATTGAGAAAGATGGAGAACTCCCTAACACATTCTATGAAGCCAACATCACTCTGATCCCCAAACCTGACAAGGACAACACAAAGAAGGAGAACTACAGGCCGATATCACTGATGAACATAGATGCAAAAATCCTCAACAAAATTTTGGCAAACCGATTACAGCAATACATCAAAAAGATTATACACCATGATCAAGTGGGATTTATACCAGGGACACAGGGATGGTTCAACATCCGCAAGTCAATCAACGTGATACACTACATTAACAAAATGAAAACCAAAAACCACATGATCATCTCAATAGATGCAGAGAAAGCATTCGACAAGATCCAACACCCATTTATGATAAAAACCCTCAGTAAAATGGGTATAGAAGGAAAGTACCTCAACATAATAAAGGCCATATATGATAGACCCACAGCCAACATCATACTCAATGGACAAAAGCTGAAAGCCATCCCTCTGAGGACAGGAACAAGACAAGGGTGCCCACTTTCACCACTCCTATTCAACATAGTTCTGGAGGTGCTGGCCAGAGCAATTCGGCAGGAAAAAGAAATAAAAGGAATCCAAATAGGTAACGAAGAAGTAAAACTCTCGTTGTTTGCAGACGACATGATCTTATACATAGAAAACCCCAAAGAATCCACAGAAAAACTATTAGAAATAATCAACAACTACAGCAAAGTAGCAGGGTATAAAATTAACGTGCATAAATCAGTAGCATTTCTATACACTAACAATAAACTAACAGAAAAAGAACTCAAGAACTCTATCCCATTCACAATAGCAACGAAAAGAATAAAATACCTTGGGATAAACTTAACCAAGGAAGTGAAGGATCTATACAATGAAAACTACAAGACTCTCTTGAAAGAAATAGGCGATGACATAAAGAGATGGAAAGACATCCCTTGCACATGGATCGGAAGAATAAACATAGTTAAAATGTCCATACTACCTAAAGCAATATACAGATTCAATGCTATCCCAATCAGAATCCCAAGAACATTCTTCACAGAAATTGAACAAACAATCCTAAAATTCATATGGGGCAACAAAAGACCGCGAATTGCTAAAGCAATCCTGAGCAAGAAAAACAAAGCCGGTGGAATCACAATCCCCGATTTCAAAACATACTACAAAGCTACAGTGATCAAAACAGCATGGTACTGGTACAAAAACAGGTCCACAGATCAATGGAACAGAATTGAAAGCCCAGAGATAAAACCACACATCTATGGACAGCTAATCTTCGACAAAGGAGCAGAGGGCCTACAATGGAGAAAAGAAAGTCTCTTCAACAAATGGTGCTGGGAAAACTGGACAGCCACATGCAAAAGATTGAAAATTGACCATTCTTTTTCTCCACACACCAAAATAAACTCAAAATGGATCAAAGACCTAAAGATTAGGCCTGAGACAATAAGTCTTTTGGAAGAGAATATAGGCAGTACACTCTTTGACATCAGTTTCAAAAGAATCTTTTCAGACACTGTAACTCCTCAGTTGAGGGAAACAATAGAAAGAATAAACAAATGGGACTTCATCAGACTAAAGAGCTTCTTCAAGGCAAGGGAAAACAGGATTGAAACAAAAAAACAGCTCACTAATTGGGAAAAAATATTTACAAGCCACTTATCCGACAAAGGGTTAATCTCCATAATATACAAAGAACTCACACTGCTTAACAACAAAAAAACAAACAACCCGATCAAAAAATGGGCAGAGGACATGAACAGACATTTCTCAAAAGAAGATATGAATATGGCCAATAGACACATGAAAAGATGTTCATCATCGCTAATCATCAGGGAAATGCAAATCAAAACTACACTAAGATATCACCTTACCCCCGTTAGATTGGCAAAAACATCCAAAACCAAGAACGACAAATGTTGGAGGGGTTGTGGAGAAAGAGGAACCCTCATACACTGTTGGTGGGAATGCAAACTGGTACAGCCACTATGGAAAACAGTATGGAGATTTCTCAAAAAGTTAAAAATAGAAATACCCTATGACCCAGCCATCCCATTACTGGGTATCTATCCTAAGAACCTGATATCAGATAT